>NC_025994.2:57925918-57939194 GCF_000442705.2 Elaeis guineensis
TCTCTTTTGGATACCTTACAAATAGACACTTGTAAGATCTAGGTCCAAGCTTGTCAGTTTTCAAATATTTAACATAAGCCGGACATCCTCAAACCCTAAGATGAAAGAGTACTGGCTTACGTCCTGTCCACATCTCATGTGATGTTTTACTTATGGACTTACTCAAAATTTTATTTAAAATATAATAAGTCGACTCGAGTGCATATCCCCTAAAGAAGATCGGTAGACTTGCAAAGTCCATCATAGATCGAACTATGTCTAACAGGGTTTGATTTCTTCTTTCTATTACACCATTATACTGTGGTGTTCCAAGAGGGATCCATTATGAGAGAATCTCATTCTTTTCTAAGTATGTCAGAAAGTCACTAGAGAGGTATTTTTTTTTCGATCATACCAAAGAGTTTTAATACTCTTTTCAGTTTGTTTTTCTACTTCATTACGAAATCATTTAAATATTTCAAATGATTCTGAATTATGTGTCACTAAGTAGACATACCGATACCTTGATAGGTCATCTATAAACATAATGAAATAATAATATCCATCTCTGACATTGGTGTTCATCAATCCACATATATCAGTATGTATCAGACCTAGAACTTTACTGGCTTGCTTATCTTTTTCAGTAAAAGATGACTTGATCATTTTTTCAGGAAGACAGGACTCACAGGTTGGAAGTGATTTACAATCATTGATTTCGAAAATTCCTTCTTATGTTAACCTGTTTATTCTATTCTTGTTAACATGACCTAGCCTACATTACCAAAGGTAGATATTGGAGACCACTAATTCTAGGGCATTTGCTAGACGTGTATATTACACTAACAGATCGTGACAATATGTAAATACCATTATTCAGCTATCCATTCATCACATTAACACCATTTATAATGATATTAAAATTATTTTTTTTATTAACATTTCATAATCGTACATGGCTAAGAGGCCTACAGAAATAATGTTCAATAAAAAAAAAAGATAAAAGTGACATTCACTAAGAATAATTATATTGGACTTGAATACAAGCTTAATAATCCCTAATGCTAGAACTAAAATTGATCTTCTATCTCTAACATTGAGAAATCTTTCACCTTCTTCAAATCTCTTACTGATCTGCAGATCCTGTAATGAATTATAAATATTAAAAAGACTTCTGGTATCTAATACCCAAGTAGTAGAATCATAAATTGAGAAATTATAAGGTGTTATCATATAATTACCTTATCTAGCAACAACTTGCTTCTTTCTCAATCTGTTCGGATCCAAGGAGGTAATGTATTGAGGATAATTCCTCTTTCAGTATCCCTATTTCTTGCAGTAAAAGTATTCTATCTAACTCTGATTGGACTTGAATTTTTTGATCTGACTGGGCTTGGGTGCCCCAGCACTTTGCACCATTTTCTTGTTCTTCTTATTCTTCTTCTATTTCTTAAAAGATCAACATCCAGAAGAAGACTCTCCCACAATATTCACTGACTCCTTGTGGAGCTGATGATCCTTCTCAAAGTTCTGTAGCAACCCCAACAAACTGTGATAGTTGACTGCAGGCTTTATCATTCGAAAATGAGTAAGAAAAGGGAGGTAGGGCTTGGGCAGAGAGTTCAGAATGGTATCTTTCTCCAACTGCTCATGCAGAAAAAAATCGAGCTTGCTTAAGCGCTCAATCATCTCGATCATGTACAGTACATGATTGGTGACTGACGCTCCTTCTCTCATTCGAGTATTGAAGATGGCACAACTAGTCTTGTGCCTCTTAACATTGTCAGGTGTGCTAAAGGACTCGTTCAATATTTGCAACATGTTCTGTGGTTGAGCATTCTTAAAATGATAGCTAAACTCATCATTTATTTGTTGGAAAAGGATGCAGGATTTCATGCATGAATTTCAAAATATTTTTGAAATATAACGTAGTGGAACATGTAAATTAAATAATTTAATCTATAAATGTATGTAATCAAATTACTAAATCCTACAATTAAGACCTATAATATGTCATATTGTATTTATGAATCAGAAAAATAAAAGCTTTGGTATTGATCAAATCAATATCCTAGATCTGAAACAGTTTCAGATCTAAAACCTAGATCACATCTAGATAAGAGAAGAGATCAGATCTCTTACCTTCATGCGGGTCGAAAACTTCATGATTGATTTTTTTATTATCTTTGGAGCCGTACACATATTCGACCTCTATAGGTGATCCACACGAAGCTGCAACAAAATTGAAGGTTCGTTGAATAAAGATCTGCTCAAAGTGCTAGCTTCTTGCAGATCCCTCCGGATGGTTAATCAAAAAAATATTCTTTGGATCTCTTGGACATTCCAAGAGATGAAGAATATGAGGAGAAACAAGAAAAAAATCAAACTCTTTGACCTTCCTAAAATCAAAAATAATAATATAAAAGAAAAAGTCCTAAGAGAAGATAGTTCTTCTCTTTCAGTACATCAACGATTGATGTCCTGAGAACATCTCTATGCTAGGACATGAGAAGACCTTCTTCTCTAAATATTTTTTTAATTTTTAGATCTTATGATATCTAATTTTTCTTATAGAAAAATCTCATAATTTATGAAGAAGAAGGGTTCTAAAAGAAACCTTAAGAAAAGACCTTCTTTTCTTCTTCTTCTCTCATCAAAACATGATCAAATCATATCCAAAAAAAGATCACCATGCTCCAACTCATTGGAGCATGAATCTACCACACCATCCCTTTCTCTCTCTCTAATTTTTATCACATAAAAATACAAAAATAAAGAAAAAATAATATGAAAGAAATATAATGAGAGAAGACAATCTTTTCTCTTACCTTTCTCTCTACTGGATATCAACCTTTGATCTCTTGATTGAAGACTCTCCTCCAAGGATTTTGGCACCTCAAACCACCCATGCCTTCTTCTTTCTCCTCTGCTATTTTTATCTTAAAGCCATAAATTTTTGACTCTTATTTGATAGCATATGGGGCGGCAACTTTTTGTATGGTAGACTAGGTCATAAAACCTAGTCTAACAAGGAGCCCATGGGGCGTCCAACTCTTGGATGCCCCTTCCCTCATAAATTTCGTGGAGAGCATAAAAATAACCACAAAAGGGGTGAAAAAAAGAAAGGATAAGGATGGAGGAAGTTGGCACATGAGAGGAGGGAAGAGTCCTTGTGAAGAGGGACTCTTTCAAACAAAGGAGATAAACCTAAACCACTTTCCAAATTAACCAAATCTTTTTCCATATTGAACCAAATCAAATCTGATTCAAATATCTAAAATAAGTAGTGTGAGATAACATTCTTTGGATGTGGATATTATAAAAAAATATCTAAAAATTAATTAGTGGGCGTGGGCTTGAGATTTCTTAGGTGGTGGCGTAAGAGAAGAGATGGAGTCCTAGTCTAACTAAAATTCTTATGTAGATTAGGTCAAACACTTTGAACCCAATCCAAATTAATTACAATCTAATTAATGGTGATCTTAGTCTAACTAGAAGTCCAATTAAATCAGATTAAATCATATTTAATTCTGATTTAAATCCTAATTTAATCAGGAATTAGGTGCATACAAGTCCTAGTCAAATAGGGACTTGTTCTCTCTTGCAATTGGCTTATCCAATAAACCAATTAGACTTAATCTAATTAAATTTAAATTAATTATAATTGAATCAAATTCAATTAGACTTGATCTCAGCCTAATTGCTCAACAGATTGAGCTAATTAGCAATCCAATTGCTAATCGATCCTCCTGCAACACTTGCATTAGGTCAAACATCAATCACATTGATCGTTTAACCTTAGAACGATTCTCAATCATTGATTAATCATCTGATTAGGTTACAACCTCTTATATATATGATCCTATAGGTTCGAACCTAAGCTGGTAGCACAAGAACCAATTCCTGTACCAGTCAAAATAATCATCTAGCAATGGTTCCCGACGTCCAGATAGGTCGAATGTATGCAAAGCAACATTCTAAGAATCCTGACCCATGGTTACCGTATAATTCATCTTTTTTATCAATAATGCTCAAGACGACTTCGAGTATGCTGTCAATCACTCATATAAGTCATCTCTATTGTATCTCAAAATTTTGCAAATCTCGTGACTCCTCACGAGGATTACCCAAACCTGGGTTTTGCTAAATTGAAACACAGTGAGACATTCTCTTTCTGAAATTAATCAAGAGTGGTCAATCCCATCTTGACTTACACATCGACTTCACAAGTACTTGTCTGTACCCAAAAATCTTTCGAATCTATATTAAAAATACAAGCAGTCTGACACCAAAGCATAATGAGTTGATTGCAAGTCACTGTGGTGATCTCAGATCGGAGGGATACTTATACCCATTGGTTTTAGCTAACTACTCTTGACAGTAGAGTATCACATGAATCATGTTCAATGCAGATGTACTCCTACATCTCACCTGAATGCCATACCAGTGTCTCCACATCACTTGGTTACGAGGACAACCAATGTATATGGCATACAGCGACCTACACTTGATAAGTTATCATCCTTGTTAATAACTTATCATTTGGTCGTGAACAATTTAAGAACCATTCGATAAATCTTTCTTTATCGATTGATTGTGGTTCTAAAGACTTCATCATAATTTAGGAGTTCTTTTAAGAAAGATAGTTCTTTTATGATGAACCTGCCAAATAACTATTATTATTAGATAATTCATATACTAATTTCAATCATCTACCACTTAGATGATAGGCTTTAGGATATATTTTCCAACAACTCTCACTTGTACTAAAGCTAATCAGAATGATATCAAATATCCTATCTTCCATTTGAGTTCGTAGAACTTCTTAGTTCTGAGGTCTTAGCAAATGGGTTGGTCAAGTTCTCCTTTTTTATCGATCTTCCAAAGATTGATGTCATCCTGATCTAAAATCAAAAGTGATAGCAATACAGAGTATACTGGTACTTCGGTTCTTTAGTCAGATTTATGGCTCCAGTGCTATGATAGGACTGAACCATCGGTGGAGGGTGCCACTCCCAACCTACTAATGAAGTTCAACAACTACACAGCTTACATGGTAGCATCATATGTTACGATGTACTCTATATCATTAACTGAGTAGACTAAAGTATCTTGCTTGAAACCTTTCCAGTAGATTGCTCCTACAATTAGAGTATGATCTGATACTTTTTTGTTATCATTTTGATCTGACTGAAATCGAAACATCCATATGTTTAAAGTCAGTATTTTCATATTTGAGTCACTAGACCTTAGTGTTTCCCAAATACTTAAGGATTGTCAATACAATCTTCCAGTGGTTCTTACTTAGATCAGACTGGTATCTGCTCAGTACCATTAGTGAGTATACCATATCTGGTCTTGAACATAGAAAAATTTAGATGACAAGCAAACTTTTATTCTTTGCAATGTTGGAATGCCATTCCCAATAAGAGAATTTTATCCACAGACAACACAAAGAATAACACTACAGAACATTTTGCCCACTTATAAATACAGGATTCCTCTTTGTTCATAACAAAGATTTATGTTCAAAATGTATATTCCAACTCTGGGATGATAGCGAAATGGGCTTTATAGATCTCCACCTTCCCGTCTGTGCTACTCTGATCCTTTTAAAAAATCTATTCACACCCAATGGGTTTTATCCCTTCAGGTGAATCATCTAGTGTCCATACACTATTGATTTTCATAGACTTCAATTTGGATTTAATGGCTCCAAGCCACTTTTCAAAGTTAGACCACTGCATTGCATTCCTATAGGTGATCAGATCCTTGTTAATCTCATCGAGCTCAACAGGATCGCCATCCCAGACCTAGACACTGAAGTGTCTGTCCAGCTAACGTGGTACTCTACCAGATCTCCTTAAAGGTGCTACTTTAATGGGCTCCGAGTTTGATCTAGTCAAATCTGATTCTGTAGGTTTAATAGATTATGTCGGTTCATTTTCTATCAGTCAAACTTTCAAGTTCAACTTGATAGGCATCAGTTCCTTCTCTAAAAAACTTCTTTCCAAAAGGAATGTCCTACTGCTGATGAGCATCTTATGTTCTTCAGCATGATAGAATTAGTAACCCTTAAACACCTATTGGACTAAGAACCAAGTTTATCTGTATGCAAACCTTTAACATAGGCTGATCAACTCCAAACCCAAAGGTGAGAGAGTCTAGATCTATGCTCGTTCCATATCTCATATGGAATCTGCGCAACAGACTTACTCAGTATATTTTTAGAGTAAAATAGATAATCACACAAGAGCATAATTCTGAAACAGGCAGAGAAGTGAACCCTCTTGTGGATTGAACCATGTCTAACAAAGTTCAACTTCTCCTTTTAGATACACTTTATTCCGAAAAAAATCCACTGAGAGAGAATCCAATTCTCTCCTAGATATGTCACAAACTCACTGGATAAGTATTCGTCTCCTCGATCTGATCGAAGAGTTCTAACACCTTATCCAGTTTATTTCAATCTTTCATTATTGAATCATTTGAATATTTCAAATGATTAAGCCAGACGCACCCATGGCCAGATAGGTCATCTGTAATGAAATATTAATATCTTCCTCTGGCACTTAAGTTCACAGGTCCACATACATCACTATATATGAGACTTAGAACTTTATCAGCTCCTTCACCTTTTTCATTAAAAGATGACTTTGTCATCTTTCCAAGAAGACAAGACTCACAGGCTATCAATGATTCACAATCATTGACGTTGAGGTTTTCCTCTCAAGCTAATCCGTTTATCCTATTCTTGTCAAGGTGACTAAGTCAAAGATAGACTTCCATGATATTATCTAACTTGGGTGTGTACATTATACTTAATAGGCTGTGTAAATGTTAAATATTATTTCCTTCTTGTCCATGTATTATTATAACATTATTCATAATAATATCATAATAAACTTTCTTTATTAATGGATGATGATCATCTTTGGCCAAAAGGCCAACAAAGATTACATTCATCATAAATAATGGACAATAGTAATAATTACTCTAAATGATAATATTTAAAAATAAGCTCTATAATTCTTAAAGTTAGGATTGGAATAAGACTTTCATCCCTAACATTCAAGAATTTCTCATCATTTTCAAACATTCCACTTACTTGTAGTTCTAGCAATAAATTACATAAGACCATCGGTATCTAATACCTAGATAGTAGAATTTCATAGAAAAACTTTAAGGTGTTATTATATAACATCCTTGATGAGCAACTCTTGCTCCTTTCTCTTGTTCAGCCTATTATGGTCAAGGAAAGCAAGATAATTCTTCTTCCTATGACCCTGCTTCTGACAGTAGAAGCAACATACCTGATTTGGATCGATTTTGGACTAACTATTTTAACTAGACTAAGAAGCCCCAATACGAACCCATTCATACTGCTGAATCAAATTCAATTTTCGATACTAATTAACGAAGTGAGGTCTCATAAGTCATCACTGTCTAACAGCTATTGGAGCAATTAAGGTTTAGCCTTATTTTGAGAAAAGAAATAATGACCTAATGTATATGAATTATTTTAAGCCTAGAGACTTGAACTTTAGTCTCAAGATTCTCCCACTATTTTATTCAAATTGGTAGCCTCTACCTCCAATTCGGGAATTACTTTAATTTTTTAGTAGGTACTAGAATCCACATAGACTACACACAAGCCCGACTTTGGTCGACCAACCCATCTGCATCTACGGATAGGTTCATTAACCAATTATTTCTCCAAACAACTTTTAGTAATTTAATTTTGTTGTGATCCAGGTGGTGTGCCCAAGGCCCAGGAGACCAAGGCTAAGGCCAAGGTCCATCATTCATGAGGGCTTCATGAAGGCTCTAGGACTAGTTGGGCCCTAGGTTGAAAGGCTGTGGGCCTTTTGGGTTCTTGAGGTCTAGGTTATATGGGCCTCAAGGGACCAACTCTTTATGGGCCAGGTCTGGACCCAGAATAGATGAGATTAGGTCGAGTCATGGGTGTACATGGGCGTGGGTTAACCTAATCTCCCATAGAGTTGGTCAAGGGAGTTTTGGGTTTGGGTCATTTGACCCTGTGTTTATATATACATGCACTGTATAGGTTTGATTAAGCCAAAGAATACGAAAACCCTTTCTCCCAAGTCTCTCCCTCTCTTCTTCCTCTCTCTTTAGCTATTCTCCTTGCCCCAGGAGCAAGAAACCCTAGGGTTTCTTGCCGCCAGGTCCATAGAAGGCAGGAAAAGCAGGGGAGGCGCTAGCCCCTCCCCCTTTGTGCTGCCAACCATATTGCCTCTCCCTCTCTTGTAGCCATCCAAACATCAGGTCCAAGACTTGAAATCTCTTGCTACAAGGTTGGTACAAGTTCCTCTCAGATTTGGAGTTGATCTGAGGTCGTTTGAGGTACGGGTGAGATCTCCATCAACAGATCTACAGGAAAGACTGCAGCAGGACAGATCTGCAAGGTCTGGTTCTATCTACCTTCTTCTCTATCTAGAATATCCTAATTTGAGATCTACAAATTGGAAGATCTCGATCCAGGCCTGATCTGGTTGGGTACTAGATCTTGGATTTTTTAGAGATGATCTTAGAGGCGTTCTTCATCTGGAATGAAAGGCTGATGAAGAAGATAGCAACCAGACTGATTTTGTCAAGGGCCTTCGATTGAGTCCAGAAGTCTCCAGATTTGTTCGTTGCTGGTTCCACTGCACCCAAGGTCCATGGGAGGAGCTGGGATCATGCTCCAACATCAGTATCAGAGCATGTTTGGCGGATGCGACGTTGTATTCAGTGCTGGAAGAAAAGACCCCGAAGGGCCTTTGGTCGAAGTTGCACACCATGTATATGGGGAAGAATATGTGCAACAAGCTAATGCTGAAGAAGAGATTGTACAATTTTTGGATGCAGGAGGGATTTGATGTGATTGGCCACATTCAGAGGTTCGACCAGTTGTGCATAGAGTTGATGAATATCGGGGTGAAGCTGGATGAGGAGGACAAGTCCCTGTTGCTTTTGTGTTCGCTGCCAGGATCATATGACTCTTTGGTGACTACACTGCTCTATGGCAAGGAGACTCTGGAATATGAGGACATGGTCTTGGTGCTGAGGTCTAATGAGCAAAGAAAAAAGTTGACCAGAGATCGGGCTCCCCAGGAGGGTTTGGCAGTAGGGGAGAGGACAGGTAGAGGCAGAGGCAGAAGCAAGTCCAGGAAGGGAAAGAAAGAGATAAAATACTTCAAGTGCAACGAGTTCGGGCACTTCAAGCGAGAATATCCACTATGAAAGAGCAAGAAGGGAGAAAGAAGTGGCTCAGAATCAGTGAGTGCAGTTGCTGGGCAGCAGGTGGAGGATGATCTACTTGTGGTATCAGATGGTCACAGACATTACATAGAGGAGTGGACACTAGACTCTGCGTGCTCACATCATTACACACCACACAGGTCTTGATTTGCGACCTACACCAAGATAGATGAGAGATCAGTGACTCTAGGCGACAATCATCCTTGCAAGGTGGCTGGGATAGGGACAGTCAGGGTGAGGATGTTTGATGGGATTGTGAGGATATTGACAAATGTAAAGCACGTTCCAGAGCTAGAAAAGAATCTGGTGTCACTAGACTACTTGGAGCGCAGTGGATACAGCTTCAGCAGTAGGCTAGAAGCGGAGTATTAAACATCTCCAATGGAGCTATGGTGGTGATGAGAGGCAGGAGGTTGGACAATAATCTCTATCGCATGGAGGGATCTGTGGTGATCGGAGAGTCTGATGCAGCAGTTGCAGCACAAGACCAGTAGGGGGCTTATAAGATGTGGCACTACCACCTAGGCCACATGGGTGACAAGGGGCTGAGAGAGTTGAGCAGGAGAGGACTCATCTCTGATCTGGAGGATGGTGCTACAGGGGAGATCTGTGAGCCTTGCCAGATGGGAAAGCAGAGGAGAGTTCAGTTCAACATCAGTACAACCCATAGTGCAGCCCCTCTGGAGTTAGTACATACGGATGTGTGGGGACCAGCCCCAGTTTTAGCTAGGAATGGGGCCAGATACTTCATGACCCTGATTGATAATTTCTCAAGGAAACTCTGGATTTACTTTATGAGAGAGAAGTCTGAGGTCTTCACCAAGTTCAAAATCTGGAGAGCTGAGGTGGAGAAGGAGTAGGGGAGGAGCGTGAAGTGTCTGAGGTCAGATAATGGTGGGGAGTACACCAGCAGAGAGTTCCAGGACTACTGTGAGGAGTGTGGGATCAGGAGACACTTCTCAGTTAAGGGGACTCCACAGCAGAATGGGGTGGTCGAGAGGATGAACAGAATACTTCTGGAAAAGGCACGATGTATGAGGCTGCAGACAGGGCTTCCAAAGGTATTCTGGGTTGACACAGTTGACGCAGCGGATTACTTGATCAATCGGTCACCTCACACCAGGTTGGATGGCAGGCTTTCAAAGGAGGTGTGGTCTGGGAGGACAGTTGGGCTGGGCCATTTACGGGTATTTGGGTGCACGGTCTATGTGCACATTGGAGCTGGTGAGCAGAGCAAGCTAGACGCCAGATCACGCAAGATGGTGTTTCTAGGCTATCCGTGAGGAGTTAAGAGATACAGGCTATGGGATCCCTTGGAAAAGAAGGTCATCATTAGTCGGGATGTGACTTTTGATGAGGAGTCAGTCCTACGGAGGCAAGCAGGCATGGAGGAGCAGCAGGAGCAGAAGGAGGTCCAACAGGGCACTGCTGGACAGCTTACCTCTTTGATTTTGTCTCTTACAGGTACTACTGGAGGACATGACATTTAGGTGGAGCACCTACCTAAGGTGTCTCCACAGGTGGAGAGGACTCGGACAGATGATCGAGGCGAAGAGATCCAGCAAGAGCGAGCTGGACCGAGGACTGATATCGGTGTTGCCCTACACAAGCCCAAGAGGACCATCAGGCAATTAGACCGATATGGCTTCGAGGAGATGCTGTCATATGCCTTGGTGATAGTGAATGGAGACCCATATACATATCAGGAGGCTATTGAGAGCCAGGACAGAGAGCGGTGGGTCCAGACGATGTCCGAGAAGATGCAGTCTCTCTACCAGAACCAGATGTGGCGATTGGTGCAGTTGCCACAGGAGAAGAGGCCTATTGGCTGCAAATGGGTCTACAGTCGCAAGGAAGGGCCTTCAGAGCAGGGAGGTATCAGATTCAAGGTGAGGTTGGTGGCTAAGGGATACTCCCAAAAGGAAGGCATCGATTTCAGCGAGGTCTTCTCTCCCGTCATCAGACATACTTCCATCAGAGTGTTGCTGAGCATTGTAGCAGCTCAGGATTTAGAGTGAAGCAGATGGATGTCAAGACGGCGTTCCTCTATGGGCATTTGGAGGAGAGGATTACATGGAGTAGCCACCCAGTTTCAGGGATCCAGGATCAGAGAAAAAGATTTATTTGTTGCAGAAGTCGCTGTACAGACTGAAGCAGTCACCGAGGCAATGGTACAAGCGGTTCGACTCCTATGTGCGCCAGCATTGGACTTTTCAGGCACGAGTTTGATCCCTGTGTTTATGTTCAGTCTCTTAAGGATGGTTCTAGAGTGTTCCTACTCTTGTATGTGGATGACATGCTTATAACATGCAAGAGTAGGAAGGTTGTGCAGGATCTGAAGGCATCCTTATCTCGAGAGTTTGAGATGAAGGATTTGGATCCTGCAAGGAAGATCCTAGGCATGGAGATTTTCAAAGACCGAGCCCAGAGGGTGCTGCATCTATCTCAGGGGGGCTACATACAGAAGGTCTTAGAGAGGTTCGGGATGAAGGGAGCAAAGCCGGTGGAGCTGCCACTTGCCGGTCACTTCAGACTCTCAAAGACCATGGCGCCACAGACTGAGGTGGAGGCTCAGGAGATGGAGACGGTCCCTTATGCTTCAGGAGTTGGGAGCTTGATGTATGCGATGGTCTGTTGTAGGCCAGACATCGCTCATGCAGTGAGTCAGGTTAGCAGGTTCATGGCGCAGCCTGACAGGGAGCACTGGAGAGCTCTGAAGTGGATATTCAGATACCTGACGGGTTCAGTTGGAGTTGGCATCTTCTACGGACAGCGAGGAGGTGCAGTGGGATACTCTGACATGTCCAGGGAGGCTCAGGGGCTGATTGACAGTTATGTAGATGCAGACTTCGGTGGAGATGTGGATACCCGGAGGTCTACGACAGGCTTCATTTTAGTCTGTATGGAGGTCCTATTTCTTAAAGATCGAGTCTGCAGCCTATCACGGCCCTATCCACTACAGAGGTGAAATACATCGGGCTGACAAAAGCAGCTAAGGAGGCAATTTATCTGAAGGGTTTGTTGATGGAGATGGGCCTTACTCAGGAGGCCATTAGAGTGCATTGTGACAGTCAGAGTGCACTTCTACTAGCACAGAACTCAGTCTATCATGCAAAAACAAAGCACATCGACATTCGGTATCATCAGATCAAGGAGCTTGTGGAGGATGGTGAGGTGGAGCTTGGTAAAGGTACATATCAAGGAGAACACAGCTGATGCACTTACGAAGGTACTTCCAAGGGACAGCTTTCAGAGATGTGTTGAGCTGATTCGGCTGATGGACAGAGTGGAGCTGGTTGAGGCCTTGGGATACCAAGGTGAAGATTGTTGTGATCCAAGTGGTGTGCCCAAGGCTCAGGGGACCAAGGCTAAGGCCAAGGTCCATCATTCATGAGGGCTTCATGGAGGCTCTAGGGCTAGTTGGGCCTTAAGTTGAAAAGCTGTGGGCCTTTCGGGTTCTTGAGGTCTAGGTTATGTGGGCCTCAAGGGACCAACTCTTTATGGGCCAGGTCTGGGCCTAGGATAGGTGAGATTAGGTCGAGTCATGGGTATACATGGGCTTGGGTTAATCTAATCTCCCATAGAGTTGGTCAAGGGAGTTTTGGGTTTGGGTCACTTGACCCTGTGTTTATATAACATGCACTGTATATGTTTGATTAAGCTAAGAAATATGAAGACCCTTTCTCCCAAATCTCTCTCTTTCTTCTTCCTCTCTCTCCAGCTATTCTCCATGCCCCAGGAGCAAGAAACCCTAGGGTTTCTTGCCGCCAGGTCCATAGAGGCAGGAAAAGCAGGGGAGGCGCTAGCCCCTCCCCTTTGTGCTGCCAACCATATTGCCTCTCTCTCTCTTGGCAGCTGCCCAAACATCAGATCCAGGATTTAGAATCTCTTGCTACGAGGTTGGTACAAAGTTTCTCTCATATCTGGAGTTGATCTGAGGTCGTTTGAGGCACGGGTGAGATCTCCATCAACAGATCTACAGGAAAGGCTGTAGCAGGATAGATCTATAAGGTATGGTTCTATCTATCTTTTT
>NC_025994.2:57939294-57953060 GCF_000442705.2 Elaeis guineensis
AGATCAAAGCCCATCTTGAGAAGATGGGACTTAGATATGTAGCTAATTGGCATTAGGTCAAGTGGGAGTTTGTTAGATGTGTACCCTAGATGTCAGATTGGCTGACACATTCCTGTACAAATCTAAGGACAAATTTATAATTTTGACTATAAATCAATAAATGGGTTATTCTTCTATCACATTGTGTACATTGTGTCTGTGATACATTCTTTGAGTTAGTAGGAATGTCAATTCATATTTTCAAGAGTTGAAAATTTAAGGCATGAATTTACATAACTAACTCATAAACAGCTCCTGACCATAAGATCATCACGAGGATGGTGATCGATCCAGAAAGTTGGCGTACGATCGCTTCTTTAAGATAGATGTGTCTTGAGTCTACGATGTGGAGAACCAGAGCGAAAGTACAGGTATTCATTGAGAACGAGAGTACTGAGCGTGACCATATCGAGCAGTCATAAGGAAGTCTACCTTCTCGTCGATGACTAGCTCGATGCTGCAGTTGTGTGTCTAGTTCTTTGACCTGAGGTGCATCGATAGTTCACCTTGAGTGTGTTATAGTTTGACTACATCATAACTCGATCTCCTAGCCATTCGAAATCCTGAGATGTATGTTGGCTGTAGCATATTCATTCTAAGAACTAGGTCGCACCAAGATGGGATCTATCAACCTCGGTAGAAGAGAGGAGTAGTCCTATGGTGATCGAAAGATCGAATCCTTAAGCCCATGGCCATGGCAGAGTGAAATAATGAAAAAAAAATTTTCATTAGGATTTCACATCGAACTCGGATCGATCGATTGATTCATATGACTGATGTTGGGTTTGACGAGTTCACCTTAATCCTAATTCAGTCGGGACTCATGATAGAGGAACTCAATCATACAGGTAGCTGCACCAAGAGGTTTATTTTTAATTTTGATGGGTTGCCACCACATACTGCTAGGTATCACTGGTGGATTTTGGGAGCAATTAGAATGATATTGATGATCGATCATTCTAATTATCTGAATAGAAGAGTTCTGGTCCATCGAAAGGAGTTTCGATGATGTCGATGATGAGATCATGATATGTCTCATTACCATACAGAATTGAACCTAACTGAGTCACACAAATAAGGGTTAGGGTCTGGATGTCATCAATTGGACTAATCCAATTGATTTGGATAAGATCCAATTAGGTTCAAGGAAATCGTGCTAGCACACGATTGAGCCTAACTTTCTTCTCGTGTAATCTTTTCTGTCTCTACTGAGCCAAATATGATTTGACTCATCTAGAGAATCTTGAAAAATTTTTTCTCAATCTAAATGAAGCTTGTCCAGCTCAGAAAAGGCTTGTCTTAATTCATGAGATGAATTTAAGACAAGCACCTGCTAATTTCTGTCACCTACCAATTTCATTTTAGGACATCTGTCAAACGTTGACATATGGGTCTTAAACTGAAGAGAGCTCATTGGAGGATTTTTGTGAAGTATCCACATGCCAAATCTATATTGAATTGGGCACCATAATCAGATTATGGCATGATCCCAATTGGATTAAAGTGGGCACCCCAAATGGATAAGAATGGAAGGTGTCTTGATCAACATGGACTCTTGGATGCCATCTCCCTTGTGCTTATCCATTGTTGGTGCCAACATTAGAGAGAGGGTGGGGGTTCTTATCTTATATGATCAGATGACATCACTCCACCAATCAAAATTTTTTTAGAATTTATTAGAATTTTTTGATTGGTCGAATGATGTGGCACTGCACAGCATACAGGGTCTATAAAATTCCTATCTGTGCCTAGGGTTTGTAAGTTTCTGCTCAATACCTAGCCAAAACAAGAATCCTCTCCTCTTCTCTATGTCCTCCTTGCTATCCTCTCTCCCTCTTCATGTCCAAGGAGTTGGACATCCATCTAGCAAAGGTCCAAGGCATGGTGATGCCTGGAACAGGAAGACTGCAGGATATCTTCGACAGGCTGCTGCCCCAACTTCAGAAGGAGTTCTGAAGCACATCCAAATTAGATAGAGATCTAATTTTTAGAGCATAGATTTGCAAGGAGAAGATGTTCCAAATCTGCTTGAGTGGATACTGGTAGAGGCCAGACGCTTGTGTGCTATATCAGAACCTCGGGCTGTGCTGAGATCATCTACAGGGTAATCAGATTACCCTTGAGGTATGTCTATACTTCTCATACTTTTAGATTTAATTTTAGATTTTAAATATCAATAATAAAATTAATCTAACAAATATTAGATCTAAAATAGTGTAAGATAAAATTTTTAAATTATTTCATCCCAGATTTGATGAAATCTGGAAGATCCTACAAAGGAAAAAGACAGTTTTTCCTTCAACTGATATCAGAGCCAGGTTGATGGCTCAGTTTCAGATCTAATTTAGATCTAATTTTAATTTTAATTTATTTGATATTAAAATATTTCAAATGTCACATCAGATATGATAGGATCTAAAATCAAAATATTTAAAATTAAATCTGAGAAGATCTAACATGCATAAGATTCATGACTAGACTAGAAATAGTTTGATCTATGAATAGTCTTGTAAGTTTATGTTTTAATGAGATTAAAATATAATTTAAATCTAATTTATTCTCTAATTTTGATGATATAAATATTATATATTTAGATCAAAAATAAAAAATAAAAATTTAGATAATACATAAGATTGATCTGTTGCATGCCTAGACTAGTTATAGAATTGTTCTAGTAACTGTCTAGAATAAATTTTATGTTGAATAGTTCAATTTAAATTTTATTTTTCAGATATTATATATGATGTATTAAATCTGAAAGCATATTAATTAGATCAATTTTTGATACATGAGATGTATGCAAAGTATGTATTAGCTAGATCTTAAATTGTATATGTGATATGTAAATTTAGATCTAACTAGTTTTGTAGTTAAATTTATATTTTTGATTAAGGTGTTCCTCATGGCCATCTGGTTATAAGAACAAAATAGGATTTAAAGGTCCTCTCCTCCCATTCAATGGGTGTTCTTATGACGTATAGGGGTGCTGCACGTTCATCCTTAATCAGAAATCAAACTTACTTTTCTGCAAAACCCTAAATCCTGAAATCCTAAGATTTATTTTACATGTTTTGTTTATGAACCCAAGACTTAATTAATGAATTAAGCTTATAAAATTAAATTAGGTCTAAAATTAAAAATTTCAGATCCAAGTCATTTTCATAAAATTAGATTCGGGCTTGGGTAGCTCAAGTAGGTCTAGCGATTGATCAAACCGAATCAACAGTTGGTTAAGTGGGATCATGAAAGCTAATAATTGACCAGCCTAATAGGATTATGTCTGGGTCAAGGTCGAATCATATTTAGATGTGACTCGATCAAGTTAAGACCTAATTTGGCTCAGTGGTTAGAGCTTGGATTGTAGGCTAACCCAATTAGTTCTGATTCGATAATTTGGTGTCTAAGGTAAGTTGGGCAGATGCGACCGACTGATTTTTAATTGGGAGCTACTCGACTCGAATACATTCTTGTCGAGTTAATGGCATATCCCTTCCATTGATCTCACTTATCTGGCCATATGTGTCGATCCAATTCTGATTTGATGTGGCTAACAATTCGAGATAACCCATACCACTAGGTTAGTCATAATTGTTATGACTATGTCAAGTCAAGTTTAATGAGACCTAAATCAAATCTTCCTAAGAAAAAGAACAAGAAGGATGGTCCTTCTAGAGGTATTCTCATTTTAGAACTAATCTTACGGTTTTTTCTGTATCCAGTTGGATGCTTGACTCTGGTTCTAGTACTCATTTATGCACTTCTATGCAGGGTCTTGAGGAGAGCAGGAGGCTGAGGGATGGGGAGATGATCCTACGTGTTGGGAATGGAGCAAGAGTTGCTGCTGTGACTGTGGAAACCTACCCTCTGCGATTGCCGTTAGGATTAAATTTAGTTCTTAGAGATTGTTATTATGTGCCTGCAGCAAGCAGGAATTTGATTTCTATTTCATGTTTAGCACAAGAAGGCTATGTGATTAGCTTTCATAAGAACCATTGTAACATATTTTATGAAAATAATAAAGTTGCAAATAGTTTTCTTATTAATGGTCTCTATCAGCTACATATTGATGTATCTGTATTTCATATCGAGCAAAATGTGAATGCCATGGGAATTAAAAGGCCTAGAGATAGTCTAAATGATAGGTATCTGTGGCACCTAAGGCTAGGTCATATAGCGGAAGACAGGGTTAACAAATTGAAAAATCTGGGCTATTGAGTCTATTGACTTCCGAGTTATATCCAGTTTGTGAATCATGCCTTCAAGGCAAAATAACCAAGCTCCCTTTTACAGGACATGGAGAAAGGGCCACAGACCTACTTGCCCTAGTACATACAGATGTATGCGGCCCATTTGATGTGCCGGCTAGAGGCAACTATGTCTACTTCATTACTTTCACCGATGATATGTCTAGGTACGAGTATGTGTTTCTAATAAAATACAAATCTGAAGTCTTTGAAAAGTTCAAAGAATTCAGACATGAGGTAAAAAAATAAACAAGAAAGCCCATTAAGTTTCTTCGATCAGATCGAGGAGGTGAATACCTTAGTCAGAAGTTCCTAGACTATTTTAAGGATAATAGCATAGTCTCTCAATGGACTCTACCTGAACGCCACAACTCAATGGGGTTTCAGAATGGAGAAATCGGACCATATTAGATATGGTCTGTTCCATTATGAGCTTCACGGATCTCCCTGAGTTTCTTTGGAGACATTGTCTCGTGACAGCAATATATGTATTGAATAGGGTTCTATCTAAAATCGTTCCTACCACACCATATGAGATATGGCATGGTAAGAAGCCAAGTATGAATCATCTCAGAATTTGGGGTTGTCCGACTCATGTCAAGAGATAGCAGGCGGACAAGTTAGAGTTCAGAGCTCATTCATAGGATATCCTAAAGAGTCATTAGGATACTATTTTTATATTTCGAAAGACCATAATATGATTGTGAGTCAAAATGCTATTTTTTTTTGAAAAATAATTTATTCAAGATGGTGGCATCAGAAGAATAATTAAGCTCAAGGAGAATGTCTCCCAAGAGCAATGAGCTAAAGAACCTGAGGAACCAAATCAATCAGAACCGATCCTAACACAACCTCTTCCACCTTGTAGATCAACTAGGATTTTTCATCCTTCTGAAAGGTACTTAGGTACCATACAAGAGGATGTAGAAAAAATATTCCTCATGAGAAATGAGGTTCATTGTGATGATCTCAAGACCTATGACGAGGCGATATCAGATATCGACTCCGAGAAATGGTTAGAGGCAATGAGATCAGAAATTGACTCGATACACTCAAACCAAGTCTGGACCTTGGTAGATCCACCTGAAGGTATTGTACTTATTGGGTGTAAATAGATCTTCAAGAGAAAGATGGTGCAGATGAGAATGTAGAGACATTCAAGGCTAGGCTCGTAGCAAAAAGTTATAGTCAGCGCGAAGGCATTGACTATCAGGATACCTTCTCGCCCGTAGCCATGCTAAAATCCATCGACACATTGCTTGCTGTTGCAGCCTATTTTGATTATTAAATATGACAATGGATGTGAAAATGGTATTCTTAAATGGATATCTTGAGGAAGATATCTATATGGAACAGCTGTTTGGTTTCATATCCAGTGATGATGATCACAAGATCTGCAAGCTGCAAAGGTCCATATATGGACTTAAGCAAGTATTTCAGTGCTGGAATACTCATTTCAATGATGTGATCAAAATATTTGATTTCATCAAGAACGAGGAGGAACTATGTGTGTTCAAAAAGGTCAGCAGGAGTGCAGTTGTCCTCCTCGTATTGTACGTAGATGACATCCTCCTAATTGGGAATGACATTCCCATATTGACCTCAGTCAAAGTATGGTTGTCTAAGGAGTTCTCTATGAATGATCTAGGAGAGGCATCCTTTATACTGGGTATTAAGGTCTATAGAGATAGACCAAATAGGATGTTGGGACTTTCACAGAAGATGTACATAGAGGAGGTGCTAAAAAAGTTTAGCATGAAAAACTCCAAAAGAGGTTTAGTACCTTTTAGACATGGCATTCATCTCTCCAAGAAGATGTGCCCTAGTACACCTGAGGAGATTAAACGCATGAGCAAAATTCTTATGCTTCGGCAATAGGGAGCCTCATGTATGCCATGCTATGTACATGACCTGATATAGCCCATGCTGTGAGTGTCACAAACAGATATCAGTCGAATCCAGATGAAGAGCATTGAACTTCTGTGAAATATATCCTTAAGTACTTGAGAAGGACTAAGGATATGTTTCTAGTCTTTGAGAATGGAGAACTCCAGATTCAGGGATATACAGACTCAGACTTTATGTCTAATATAGATGATCGAAAGTTGACATCTGAGAGTCTGTTCATTTGTAATGATGGTGCAGTCAGCTGGAAGAGTTCCAAGCAGATGGTAATTGTTGATTATACCATGGAGGCAGAGTATATTGCTGGATCGAAAGCTGCGAAGGAGGCATTTTGGTACAAGAAGTTTATCGCGGAGCTTGGAGTAATGTCATCAGATGCCATCCCTTTTTACTGCGATAATAATGGCGCCATAGCCCTAGCTAAGGAGCTAAGATCTCACCAGAAGTCCAAGTATATCGAGCGGCGATTCTATCTGATCCATGATTACCTCAAAAAAGGTAATATCAAGGTTAAGAGAGTCGATTCTACAGACAATGTGGCAGACCCACTGACAAAGCCATTAGGCCAGCAAAAGATCGAAGCCCACCTTGAAAGATGGGACTTAGATATGTAGTCAATTGGCATTAGGTCAAGTGAGAGTTTGTTAGATGAGTGTCCTAGATGCCAGATTGGCTGACACATTCCTGTACAAATCTAAGGGCAAATTTGTAATTTTGACTATAAATCAATAAATGGATTATTCTTCTATCACATTGTGTACATTGTGTCTGTGATACATCTTTTGAGTTAGTAAGAATGTCAATTCATATTTTCAAGAGTTAGAAATTTAAGGCATGAATTTATATAACTAACTCATAAACAGCTCCTGACCATAGGATCATCATGAGGATGGTGATCGATCTGGATGGTTGGTGTACGATCGCTTCCTTAGGGTAGATGTGTCTTAAGTCTACGGTGTGGAGATACCGAAGTGAGAGTATAGATATTCATTGAGAACGAGAGTACTGAGTGTGACCATCTCAAGCAGTCATAAGAAAATCTACCTTCTCGTCAATGACTAGCTCGATACTGTAGTTGTGTGTCTAATTTTTTGACCTGAGATGCATCGACAGTTTATCTTGAGTGTGTTATAGTTTGACTACACCATAACTCGATCTCCTAGCCATTCGGAATCCTGAGGTGTATGTTGGCTGTAGCATATTCATTGTAGGAACTAGATCGCACCAAGATGGGATCTATCAACCTCGATAGATGAGAGGAGTAGTCCTATGGTGATCGAAAGATCGAGTCCTTAAGCCCATGGCCATGGCAGAGTGAAATAATGAAAAAGAGTTTTTCATTAGGATTTCACATCGGACTCAGATCGATCGATTAACTCATATGACTGATGTTGGATTTGACGAGTTCACCTTAACCCTAATTCAATCGGGACTCATGATAGAGGAACTCAATCACACAGGTAGCTGCATCGAGAGATTCATCTTCAGTTCTGATGGGTTGCCACCATATACTGCTAGGTGTCACTGATGGATTTTGAGAGCAATTAGAATGATCTTGATGATCGATCATTCTAATTGTATGAATCAGAAGAGTTCTGATCCATCGAAAGGAGTTTCGATGATGTCGATGATGAGATCATGACATGTCTCATTACCATATAGAATTGAACCTAACTGGATACACTAACAAGGTTAGGATCTGGATGTCATCAATTGGGCTAGTCCAATTGATTTGGATTAGATCCAATTAGGTTTAAGAAAATCGTGCTAGCACACGATTGAGCCTAACTTTCTCCTCGCATAATTTTTTCTATCTCGACTGAGCCAAATATGATTTGACTCTTCCAAAGAACCTTGAAAAAGTTTCTCTCAGTCTAAATGAAGCTTGTCTAGCTCAAAAAAATCTTATCTTAATTCATGAGATGAAGTTAAGACAACACCTGCTAATTTCTGTCACCTACCATTTTCATTTTAGGATATTTGTCAAATGTTGACATATGGGTCTTAAATTGAAGGCCACTTGGCAAGAGCTCATTGGAGAATTTTTGTGGAGTGTCCACATGCCAAATTAACATCAAATTAGGTGCCATAATCAAATTATGGCTTGAGCCCAATTGGATAAAGAGGGCGCCCTAAGTGGATAAAGATCAAGAGGAGTCTTGATCAACATAAACTCTTGGGCGCCATCTCCCTTGTGCTTATCCAAAGATGGTGCCAACATAGGAGAGAGGGTGGAGATTTTTATCTGATATGATCATACAATATCACTCCACCAATCAAATTTTTTTTGAATTTATTGAAATTTTTTGATTGATCGAATGATGTGGCACTGCGCAGCGCAGCAGGGTCTGTATAAACCCTGTCTGCGCCTAGGGTTTCAAGAGATTTTACCAAACCCATCAAAGCTGCCACCCCCTTTCCTCTTCTCTATGTCTCATCTAAAGTCCTCCCTCCCCTCTTCATGCCCAAGGAGTTGGGCGTCCATCTGGTGCAAGATCAAGGTGTGGTGACGCCTTGAACAGGAAGGCTGCAGGAGTCTTCGACAAGCTGCTGCTCCAACTTCAGAAAGATTTTTGAAGATCTTTCTAATTAAATTTAGTTCTAATTTTTGGAGTAAAGATTTGCGAGGAGAAGACAATCCAGATCCTACCCAAGTGGATACTGGTAGAGGGCAGGCGATTGCGTGGCTAAATCAGAATCTCAGGCTTGATGCGATCATCTACAGGGTAATCAGATTATCCTTGAGGTATTTCATATTTTCTCATGCTTTTAGAATTATTTTTGAATTAATATTAGATAATAAAATTAGATCTAGAGATTTAGATCTAAAATAAATATAGGATAAATTTTTTTTTTAAAATTATTCCACCCCAGATTTGATGAAATCTGAAAGATCCTACAAGAAAAAAAATAATTTTTCCTTCACTAATCGTTAATCAATCTTTTTATAATTTATCAATAATTAATAAATTAATTTATTATAATTTTTACATAAAGTTCATCATTAATCGAATTGATGATTAAACTCTAGAACGATTATTAATCGTTGATCAGCCACATGATCAGTCAGAAATTTTTTTTGAATGTGGCCCTATAGGTTTGAACCTAAGTCGGTAGCACAGAAATAACTTTCTGAACTAATCGATGTAACATCTAGCAATGAAACCCGATATCTGGACAGGTCGAAAGATTGCGAAGCATCATTCATGAATCTATTGGCATTATAGTTACCATATAATTTATCTCTTTAACCTTAATATTCAAGGTGACCAAGAGTTTCACTGTCAAATCCAGATTTGTCAGCCACATTATGATTCAACCTTTCAAATCCATTACATGGATTATCTTGATCAAGATTTTACTGAATTGAAATACACTTATGCATTAACTCCTACTTATTTAGAGAGATTAATTCTATCTTGACTCACACACTGACTTTGCAAATACTTGACTGTACTCAGAAATCTTCCATCACTGAATTAGAGATTCAATTAGTTTGATACTAAAGCACAATGAGTTGTTTACAAGTCACCGTAGTCATCTCAGGTTGGAAGAACACTTATACCCATATCCTTTGCGAGCTACTTTTGACAGCAGAGTACTCAACAGTTGGTCACGTTCAATGAGATGTACTCCTACATCTCACTTGTATGTCATACTAGTGTCTCCACATCACTTGGTTATGAGGACAACCAATGCATATGACACACAACGACCTACACTCGATAAATGCTATTATCCTAGTAATAGCGTATCATTTAGTCGTAAACTAAATTTAAAGACTAAACGATATATTCTCCTATATCGATTAGGATAGTTCTAAGGACTTCATTACAACAGTTGAAGTTCATTAAGAAGATGTACACTACTTTATGATGAAAAAAATAAATAATAATTTTATTAATTTATCAATTTATATATATTTACATTGATTAACGCAACCGTCAACAGGCTGATGATTGGTTTTGAGACATAATTTCTAACATAGACATCCCATTATGATCTTGTATGCCGATACAATGAAGTAGAAGAGCATTTGGAGAAATAATACACAACCATAATGTATGCAGAGTATAAAGACCCTGGATATCAACATGGAAAACTAATAACTGCTCTTCCATTGCAATTCTAGAATACTGATGAAAATGTTGGCAATTTAATGATATAAAATGCAAGCCTTGAGTGAGTAATGAAAAACAGTGAAGATCAAATAAGAAGTAGCTTATATGATGCAAATAATAACCACCAACCAACATAGTTAGAGATTGAAAAGCCAAAGTTACAGCACCTGCTATATAGTGAGAAAAGCATAATAATAAGAGTAGATAGAGAAGAGCTAAGAATACGAACGACAATAAGAAACTTAGATTCAACCCTAGATAAACAGATTGTGTAGCATTATATTTGAATTTTAAGTGAATAGCATTTGTAACTCAATTTAATCAAAGAAAATAAGGAACATGAGGAGCAAACAGCAATTGAATGCATAATATAAACACCAATAGCCATAATAGATAATCCAAGATAAAATTGTAGTAAGCTCGAGAATTATTGATGCCTAAGAAATCCAACACCATAACCATTGGCTTGGAGAAGTTAGAGGCATCGGACATCGATAGCGGACAATGTAGACTATTAAAAATTACCAAAAAGCATCTTACAAACCTATAGTTTGCCATATGATTTACTTCTCAGTAAGTATAAGATATACTAAAAGAGGCAATAGTAGACTTCCAATCTCACAAGTCTTTCCAAACAAGAATATGTAACTGATTATAGAAATGAGAATGAGTTAGTCGGTGTATTAGCATGGCAAAATCACCTTTAATCCAAACATGTGAAGCCTTACACTCGAGCACAATAGCCTTGATCACTCCCAACCATGCTGCCGTTAATTCTGCAAAGGGAATAGACAAGGGAAATAAGGGCATACCACTAGCTTGTATTACTTGAGCTTCATGATTCCTTATCACATTTTCAACTATAGCTTTGTCATTTTGCACAAATGCATTAAAGTTGACCTTAAGTGTATCAAATAGAAGGAGGTAGCCATGAAACCTATATAAGTAAAGTGAATACTCATGAAAATAAAGTGGGTGAACTACTTCAGCACATTGACAATACATCTAAAGCTAACTTGGAAGCCAGCAAATTAGCATGATAGAAAATATAAACCTTTTGACGAAGCTGTGCTGGAGTAGTATGCATCTGATTAAAAATTCTTTCATAATGAGTTTACCACATCAGCCATGCAACATTTGCTAAAAGTGATTTCTTTCCTTTCTACATCAAGAAATTAGACATATAAGCTATACACAGATAGCCTGTTATTCTTAAATTTATGGATATATCTAGTCCACTAGAAGTTTCTTCTGCACCAATTCATTCTAGAGAAAATTCGGCTAGAAGTTGAATCATGTTAGATGATGAGTATATATCCAAGCAAATAATGAACATAACTAATGCAATGACAAATGATGAGGCAGCCCTTGTAACTACCACTACCATTGATGGTATCGCTGCTATTGAGAGGCATAATGAAGAGGATGATGTTAATCCACTACAATAGAAGAAGAAAGCAAAAATATCTTAAATTTAGTTAGAATTTAAAGGGATGGAGTTCCTAGATATTTCTAAGAATGGCAGTGCATCTGTGATAAATCACATCTTTCAATCATGTCTATTACAAGTACAACTCACTCTGAAAGACACTTGAAAAGTTATCTTTCGTGAAAACTTACTGAGAAGAAACAACAAAAGCTTAATTTTTAGCTAGCTGATTCAGGTGCTCATTTTAACCCTACTCTACATGTTAGCAAATTTGTCTAGCAAAGATGAGGGAGGGTATGGCATATTGAGTTCTAATGCTTAAGCATCCCATTACAATTTTGGAGGAGGAAGGCTTAAACTTTATGTAGGCATATGAGGTACTTGAATAGCAGAAGATAACATGCATGATAAGTAAGAATTATTGTGCAAAGATGTATGAGATGGAAAAAAAGAAATTGAAGGTGATGTTGAAGAGTATTAACAAAATCAGTTTGACGATAGATTTTGGAAGCTTAAGAATCATAAGATTGAATATATTATTCTCATGGAGAATTAGATTGTTTCTAATTAGAAATTGCAAAAATGTATTCTTAATTTGTCTCATTATCATGGTGTTAAAATTGCTGATTGCATTTTCAAGTATTTGAAGAAATTGAGAATTGTCAAAGCTATACATAATCTTGGTGGACTGTTGGGTGGATGTCTGGCCAGGACACCATCTCTCAAGATCTTTTCGGTACTGCGCGATGCAGCAGTAAGAAATAAAATAAAAAATAACCAAATACGTGAATCAGCCAGAAAAGGTTCGCCTCCACAGGGCATGCAAACTTCACTATGAAAAAAAAAAATATGACAAGAGGAGGTCTCATCCTCAACCCTCGTACACCCAATATCTCCTTCACAGAAAGTTATCCCTCACAAAAGCTCTTTCTAGGAAGACCCTCTGAACCCCTGAAGTGACCGCTGTCCGCTGTTCAGGAGCCTCCTGCTCCTTCTCAACGTCGCAAATTCTCTCTCTTCATGGGTCTCTAATTTTTGTGTGAAGCCCGTCCGCATCCCATGTCCAAGAACGGGTCCTCTCCTGTGAAAAAATAAAGCCACAGCTCCACACAAGACCATATTCCCTATATACAAGCCTTTATAGGTCTTAAAACTTAATTAGATAAAGATTATGACTCCTAATCAAAGCTTAAAATCTCCTCAGTCGTTGGATCAAGGCCGCAAGCCACCCACGCCATCCGATCATGTATCGGTCCATGGAATAATATCGTGGACCGTACGAAACACGTAGGAAACACCCACGCGATCCACGCGCCCAGTCGTGGACCACCCGATCCACCGTGGATTGGGGAATCGGGCTGTTGAGCCTGCCGCATGTGTGCGCGTGGGCCTGGGCCGGCCTGCGTGCCTACACTTGGGTCACATGCCCGAGCCTGGGTCGGGCCCGTGCACTGCCGCGCACTGGGCCGCTTTCCACCGCACGCGGCCGACTGCCACCACTCCACCGGCCCATCGCCGGCCACCGACAGTCCTCCACCACCTTGGGTTCCATGCCGACTTCAAACCCGCATATCTCCTCCGTTCAAGCTTCGTTTGAGATGATTTTGATCTCATTGGATTTTATTTTTCATCGCAGACCTCACTGTAGGCTCAATATAGATTGAATTTTGAGGCATCAAATCCTAACAATCTCCATCTCGACTCGATATTCGATCTCCTCCTAACTCCGAGAGCTTTTGGATCTTCTCGCCCCCATGCCTTGGGACAATTGCCTGCTGATCATGGATGGGCAAATATGGGAGTTGAACCAGGCTGCTCAATCCCATCTCCATCGTATGCTGTGCTCCTCCTAACCTGAGACCTACTCGAGATATTATCTTGCGAAAATAAGAATCTCATCTTGCGACATCGCCTCTCATCCTCTCGAGTCTCCTATCTTGTGCCCAATCCACTTTCACTTGGAGCTCCACCTCGCTCTAGATTCCACTGGCTCTTAAGCTCCACCTTACATTGGGCTCCCTGCCATGT
>NC_025994.2:57953160-58015660 GCF_000442705.2 Elaeis guineensis
GTACTAATTTTTTTTTGAAATTTTCTATGCTAAACATTTTTAGCACCTCCTCTATGTATATCTTCTGTGAAAGTCTCAGCATCCTATTTGGTCATCTCTATAGACCTTAATACCTAGTATGAAGGATGCCTCTCCTAGATCTTTCATAAAGAACTCTTTAGACAACCATACTTTGACTGAAGTCAACATGAGAATGTCATTCCCAATTAGGAGGATGTCATCTACGTACAATATGAGGAAGACAACTGCACTCCCACTGATCTTTTTGAATACACATGATTTCTCCTCGTTCTTGATGAAACCAAACATTTTGATCATATCATTGAAATGAGTATTCAGCTCCGAGATGCTTGCTTAAGTCCATAAATTGATCTTTGCAGCTTACAGACCTTGTGATCATCATCACTGGATATGAAATCAAGTGGCTGTTCCATATAGATATCTTCCTCAAGATGTCTATTTAAAAACATCATTTTCATGTCCATCTGCCATATTTCATAATTGAAATAGGCTGCAACAGCAAGCAATGTGCGGATGGATTTTAGCATGGCTACGGACGAGAAAATATCCTGATAGTCAATGCCTTCGCACTGACTATAACTTTTTGCTACGAGCCTAGCCTTGAATGTCTCTACATTCTCATATGTACCTATCTTTCTTTTGAAGATCCATTTACACCCAATAGGTACAATACCTTCAGGTAATTTATCAAGGTCTAGATTTGATTTGAGTGCATCGAGTCAATTTCTGATCTCATTACCTCTAACTATTTCTCGGAGTCGATATCTGATATCGCCTCGTCATAGGTCTTGGGATCATCACCATGAGCCCCATTTCTCATGAGGAATATTTTCTTTACATCTTCTTGTATGGTACCTAAGTACCTTTCAAGAGGATGAAAAACTCTAATCGATCTACGAGGTGGAAGAGGTTGTGTTAGACTGGTTCTGATTGATTTGGTTCCTCAATTTTTAGCTCGTTGCTCTTGGGAGACATTCTCCTTGAGCTTAATTATTTTTTCGATGCCACCATCTTGAATAAACTATTTTTCAAGAAAAATAGCATTTCGACTCATAATCACATTATGGTCTTCCAGAATATAGAAATAGTATCCTAATGACTCTTTAGGATATCCTATGAATCGAGCTCTAAAAGACCTGAACTCTAACTTGTCCGCCTGCTATCTCTTGACATGAGCCGGACAACCCCAAATTCTGAGATGATTCAGACTTGGCTTCTTACCATGCCATATCTTATATGGTGTGGTAGGAACGATTTTAGATGGAACCCTATTCAATACATATGTTGCTGTCATGAGACAATGTCCCCAAAGAAACTCAGGGAGGTCCGTGAAGCTCATCATGGAATGGACCATATCTAATAGGGTCTGATTTCTGCATTCTGAAACTCCGTTGAGTTGTGACGTTTCAGGTGGAGTCCATTGAAAGACTATGCCATTATCCTTAAGATAGTCTAGGAACTTCCGACTAAGGTATTCACCTGCTCGATCTGATTGAAGAACCTTAATGGCTTTCCTGTTTGTTTTTCTACTTCATGTCTGAATTTTTTGAACCTTTCAAAGGCTTCAGACTTATATTTTATTAGAAAAATATATCCGTACCTAGACATATCATCGGTAAAGGTAATGAAGTAGACATAGTTGCCTCTAGCCGGCACATCAAAAGAGCCGCACACATCCGTATGTACTAGGACAAGTAGATCTGTGGCCCTTTCCCTATGTCCCACAAAAGGGAGTTTGATCATTTTGCCTTGAAGGTATGATTCATAAACTGGATATAACTCGAAAGTCAACGAACTCAACAGTCCGAATTTCTTCAATTTGTTAACCCTGTCTTCCGTTATATGACCTAGCCTTAGGTGCCACAGATACCTATCATTTAGACTATCTCTAGGCCTTTTAATTCCTATGGCATTCACATTTTGCTCGATATTAAATACAGATACATCAATATATAGCTGATAGAGACTGTTAATAAGAAAACTATTTGTAATTTTATTATTTTCATAAAATATATTACAATAGTCCTTATGAAAGCTAATCACATAGCCTTCTTGTGCTAAACATGAAACAGAAATCAAATTTCTGCTTAATGTAGGCACATAATAACAATCTCTAAGAAATAAATCTAATCCTAACGGTAATCGCAGAGGGTAGGTTCCCACGGCCACAGCAGCAACTCTTGCTCCGTTCTCGATGCATAGGATCATCTCTCCATCTCTCAGCCTCCTGCTCTTCTCAAGATCCTGCATAGAAGTGCACAAATGAGTACTAAAACCAGAGTCAAGCACCCAACTGGATACAGAAGAAATCATAAGATTAGATTCTAAAATGAGCATGCCTCCAGAAGGACCATCCTTCTTGTTCTTCAGGGTGGCCAGGTACTAAGGACAGTTCTGCTTCCAATGGCCGTCTGATTAGCAGTGAAAATATTTTTTCTTTTTAGCAGCTTTCTTCTTTGGTTCTGTCTTCTTCTTCTTTCCATCCACCTTCTGCTTCTTCGCAGACTTCTTTTTCTTTCCAAAAGATTTTTTCTTGGAAGAAGTCTGCTCCACAGTGAGAACTGAGTCTTTTGAACCCTTCATAGAAAGCTCAACCGTAACCAGCATGTTCATTAACTCGCCAAGGTATACTGCAACTTATGCATATGGAAGTTCATGATGAACTGATCATATGTATCGAACAAGGACTGAAGGATCACATCAATCTAAAAATCCTTGTCTAAGATGATACGAGCTTCTCAAGCTCCTCAAAATCCTTGATCATTGTCAAACAATGATCTTGGACTGACTGCCCATCACGTATTTTAGCCTTAAAAAGTCTTTGACAGACTTGATACTTGGCTGCGCGACTTTGTTCACCAAACAACTCTTGTAGGTGAGCCAACATTTGACAGATAGTCAAAATATTCTCATGTTGGCACTGCAAGTCATCAGATATTACATCCAACATGTAGTACCTTACTTTGTTATCATCATCCATCCACTTTTCCAAAGATGCTCTTTGTTCAGCAGTCAGACGTGCTGGCATGGTAGGTGGGTCCTGGTCCAAGATATGGGTCAATTTTTTGAAATCCAGAATAATTCTGTAGTTCCTTAACTAGTCCTTGAAATTGGGTCCAGTCAGTTTATGGGTGTCTAGTATTTTGGTCAGGGGATTGGACGCAGACATATTTTCTATAGAGAGTCAACAGTTTCTAGTTAGATTTTATAATCAGACTTAACCAATTTATTTAGGAGTTTCATTTTTAAACAAATTAGGCTCCCACTATTTTCTCAGATCCCTACACTCCCTTGGTAGAGATGTGAAAATCTCTGTGATCAGTGATTTCTAGTAGGTGGTGCGGTCTCATCGACTGGTCACCACCTCACCTAACAGTTATTGATGATGGGTCAATCGATGAGTGGACAATTCTTGTCCAATGATTCTCTAATCATGGTGCACCCAAAATTTGATCTCTAATTCATGAAGCTCACCGTGCCCGGAATATTGCTCCAATCTTTAGTTAAGTCAAACCCACCATTTGCATGAACTAAATTCTTGATTGGGTCCCTCACCGTATCCAGAATATTGAGCCCAACCCATCCTCTAATTCGTAGCATCCAATGCCTAATAGATATGGTTGTGTCTTTCCGGTGCAACTGAGCCACTATATCCAGTCGAGAACAATCAACCCCGAGAAGGACCCGCACATCCACAATGGTGGAAGACCTAGACTAAATATTTTCTTAAGGAGATTTGATTTAGGTCTCATTAAACTTGACTTGATATAGTCATAATAATTATGACTAACCTAGCAGCAAGGGTTAGCTCGAATTGTTAGCTACCTCAAATCAGAACAGGATCGACACATATGGTCAGGTAAGTGAGACTAGTGGAAGGGATATGCCATTAACTCGACAAGAATGCTTTCGAGTCGAGTAGCTCCCAATTAAAAATCAGTCGATCGTATCTGCCCAACTTACCTTAGACACCAAATTATCGAACCAGAACTAATTGGGTTAGCCTACAATCCAGGCTCTAACCACTGAGCCAAATTAGGTCTTAACTTGATCGAGTCACATCTAAATATGATTCGACCTTGACCCAGACATAATCATATTAGGCTGGTTAATTATTAGCTTTCATGATCCCACCTAACCAACTGTTGATTCGGTTTGATCAACCGCTAAATCTAATTGAGCTACCCAAATCCAAACCCAATTTTATGAAAATGACTTAGATCTAAAAATTTAATTTTAGACCTAATTTAATTTCATAAGCTTAATTCATTAATTAAGTCTTGGATTTATAAATAAAATTTGTAAAATAAATCTTAGGATTTCAGGATCTAGGATTTTGCAAAAAAGTAAGTTTAATTTTTGATTAAGGATGAACGCGTAGCACCCCTACACGTCATAAGAACACCCCATTGAATGAGAGGAGAGAGTCTTTAAATCCTATTTTATTTTTATGACCGGATGGCCATGAGGAACATCTTAATCAGAAATATAAATTTAACTACAAAATTAGTTAGATCTAAATTTACATATTACATATACAATTTAAGATCTAACTATTACATGCTTTGCATATATCTCATATATCAAAAATTGATCTAATTAATATACTTTCAGATTTAATATATCACATGTAACATCTAAAAAATAAAATTTAAATTGAACTATTCAACATAAAATTTATTCTAGACAGTTACTAGAACAATTCTATAACTAATCTAGGCATGCAACAGATCAATCTTATGTATTATCCAAATTTTTATTTCTTATTTTTGATCTGAATATATAACATTTATATCATCAAAATTAGAAAATAACTTAGATCTAAATTATATTTTAATCTCATTAAAACATAAACTTATAAGACTATTCATAGATCAAACTATTCCTAGTCTAGTCATGCATCTCATGCATGTTAGATCTTCTCAGATTTAATTTTAAATATTTTGATTTTAGATCTTATTATATCTGATATGATATCTAAAATTCTTTTAATATCAGATAAATTAAAATTAAAATCAGATCTAAATTAGATCTGAAACTGAGCCATCAACCTGGCTCTAATACCAGTTGAAGAAAAAAATGCCTTTTTTCTTGTAGGATCTTCCAGATTTCATCACATCTGGGGTGGAATAATTTTTTAAAAAAATTTATCCTATATTTATTTTAGATCTAAATCTTTAAATCTAATTTTATTATCTGATATTAATTCAAAAATAAATCTAAAAATATGAGGAAACATGAAATACCTCAAGGGTAATTTGATTATCCCGTAGATGATCGCAGCAAGCCAGAGGTTCTGATTTAGCCACGCAATCGTCTAGCCTCTACCAGTATCTACTCAGGTAGCATCTGGATCATCTTCTCTCATGAATCTCTACTCTAAAAATCAAAACTAAATCTGATTAGGAAGATCTTCAAAAGTCTTCCTGAAGTTGGAACAGCAGCCTGTCGAAGAAGTCTTGCAGCCTTCCTGTTCAAGGCATCACCATGCATTAGACCTTTGCCAGATGGACATCCAACTCCTTGGACGTGAAGAGGAGAGGGAGAGCTATAGATGGGATGTGGAGAAGAGGAAAGGGGGTGGCAGCTTTGATGGATTTGGAGCAATCACATAAAATCCTAGGCGCAGATAGGGTTTATATAGACCCTGCTGCACTGCGTAGTGCCACATCATTTGACCAATCAAAAAATTTTAATAAATCCAAAAAAATTTTGATTGATGGAGTGATGTCATCTGATCACATCAGATAAGAACCCCCACTCTCTCTCTCCTTTGTTGGCACCATCTTTGGATAAGCACAAAGGAAGGTTGGCGCCAACTAGTCCATGTTGATCAAGACTCTCCATCCTTATCCACTTGGGGCGCCCACTTAATCCAATTGAGCTCACACCATAATCTGATTATGGCATCCAATTTAATATGGATTTGGCATGTGGATACTCCACAAAAATCCTCTAATGAGCTCTTGCCAAGTGGCCTTTAGTTTAAGACTCATATGTCAACATTTGACAGATGTCCTAAAATGAAAATGGTAGATGATAGAAATTAGGAGGTGTTGTCTTAAATTCATCTCATGAATTAAGACAAAACTTTTTTGAGCTGGACAAGCTTCATTTAGACTAAGAAAAACCTTATCAAGATTTTTTGGGTGAGTCAAATCATATTTGGCCCAGTCGAGATAGAAAAGATTACATGAGGAGAAAGTTAGGCTCAATCATGTGCTAGCACGATTTTCTTGAACCTAATTGGATCTAATCCAAATCAATTGGCTAGCCCAATTGATGATTAGGATTTTATTGAGCCTAATTAAGTCTAATTAAGTTGGGTTTAACTTAGTCTAATTGTGCCTAACCTATTTTGATTAGGTTCGCTCAATTAGATTCAAACCACCTTGACTAATCTCCCTGCGCCACCTCACTTCTTCTGCGCCCATTTGAATTCACGAGAAATAACTTCTTATGAATTTTCTCCCACACAGAAGCTTTCCCATGCCCTCTCTTGTGTGCCATTTATCTGGATAAAAATGGTTGGTTGGCCATTCAAATTCAAATGAAGTTTGAATTTGAATGGGGCAACCAACTCCATGCGCCAACTTGCCTTATCCATCTTGTGTGCCACTTATTATACATGAGAAAGAGTTTCTCGTGTAAACTCTCCATGCACAAGAGAGCCCATGCCCTTCTCTTCTCATGCCAAGAGTGGATAAGGATGGGTTGTTTTGCATTTGAATTCAAATTCGATTTGAATTCAAATGAGCAACCACTTATCTTTATCCTCTCATGCGGATAAGACACGTCTTGCACTATTTTAAAAGAGAAGAGAAAGTGGAGCATGCGTAGAATTTTTTTGAGAGAGAATAGTGGGCGTGAGGAAGCCTTGTGCATGAGTTTGAAGTTAAAAAACTTTCGAGAGAAAAGAAAAGAAAAGAAACAAAAAGCGGGCGCAGGCTTTTCTTGAGTACCCTAGGGTTTCTGCCTAGAGTTCGAGAAGTAGAAAGTGAGCTACGAGTGTTGTGAGCCCACCAGACTTTAGGAGAGCATCATCAACCTCTCAAGTGCATCTGTTAATGATTTGGAGTATCCGATGAGTCGGTAGATCAAGATCGAAGGAGTTCGATAAACATCTACCATCAAAAGGGTTCAGCCATGAACTAGCATTCGTGAGGAGCCGATCAGATCGGGAGCTTCGTGTGGACGATCCATAGAGGCCAGATACACTGTGTGATTATGTTGGATGATTAGACCCTTCCAACAGTGATCAGATTATAGCGATCGACTATCCGTCCAAAGGTAATGTGTTCTGAACACATAACAGTAAAATATTTACTGTAGAAGTTTGAATTTTAAATTTAAATGCATGCTATGTATATATCATATTTAGATTTTATATAGGATTATATATATTAATTAACTAAATTAATTAATAATTTTATTGTAAAATATAATTTTGAAAAAAATTTAAAATTATCGTTTTACCCCTGCACTTAAATTCACTTCAATAACGAGGTTCTCCTCCTATTCCTAACATGACTGTGGGGGTACATAAAGGTCATTGCGAGGGCCTCTCTCCCCATCCGATCTCTTAATAATCGGGTCTTCAACTTTGCTCATGTTAGGATGAGGTTCTCCTCTTGTTCTTAACATGGCTGTGGGGGCGCATAAGGGCCGTTGCGAGGGCCTCTCCTCCCATCCGATCTCTTAATAATCGGATCTTTGACTTTGCTCATGTTAGGATGAGGTTCTCCTCCTGTTCTAACATGACTGTAGGGACACATAAGGGCCATTGCGAGGGCCTCTCCCTCCATCCAGTCTCTTAATAATCGGATCTTTGACTTTGCTCATGTTAGGACGAGATTCTCCTCCTGTTCCCGACAGTCAATTTCAGCTCATGTTAGGATGAGTTTTTCTCTAGTTTCCAACAGGACTGTGGGGGCACATAAGGACCGTTGTGAGGGTCTCTCCCCCTATCCGATCTCTTAATAACCAGATCTTCGACTTTGCTCTTAATAACCGGATCTTCGATTTTGCTCATGTTAGGTGAGGTTCTTCTCCTATTCTTAACATGGCTGTGGGGGTGCATAAGGGCTGTTGCGAGGGCCTCTCCCCCCATCCAGTCTCTTAATAATCGGATCTTCGACTTTGCTCATGTTAGGACGAGGTTCTCCTCCTATTCCTAACATGGCTGTGGGGGCGCATAAAGATCGTTGCGAGGGTCTCTCCCCCTATTCGATCTCTTAATAATCGGGTCTTCGACTTTGCTCATGTTAGGACGAGGTTCTCCTCCTGTTCTAACATGGCTGTAGGGGCGCATAAGGGCCGTTACGAGGCCTCTCCCCCCATCCGATCTCTTAATAACCGTGCCTTTGTTTGTGTCGGGATGAGATTCTTCTCTTGTTCCTGACACGCTTAGTTTCGATTGTCTGAAGGAGCTACTCCCTGTCATTATAAGCTCATGCCAAAAGAAAAGATATGCAAATATGAAATTTTTATTTAAGGCAAAGTTATCGGTAATACATTCATAATAAATTTTTCAAATTCCATGGTCGCGGAAGGTCCGCTCCTTCGAGCTCTTTTAGATAGTATGTTCCGAGCCGGACTATCTCTCTGACTTCATACGGACCTTCCTAGTTTGGGGCAAGTTTCTCTTGGTTCTGAGATTGTGAAACAGCGGCTCACCGAAGTACTAAGTCCTCCGCTCTGAAGGCTTTGCTCTTGACTCGAGAGTTGTAGTAGCGGCTACTTTCTGCTTGTAGACCGCCATCTGAACTTGAGCGGTCTTCTGCTTTTCTTCTAACAAGTCGAGGTTGGCCTTGAGATCCTGTGAGTTGCGCTGCTCGTTGAATGCCATGACTCACGCTGACAGAAGCTTGAGTTTAATCAGGATAACGACTTTTATTCGAAGGCTAAGGCAAAAAGGATCTCTCCCGTGGACAGTCTTTAGGTAGTTCGGTATGCTCATAACACATGATAAAGCTCGTCTGCCCAAGTTTCCTTTGCTTTTTTAAGTCTCGCCTTGATTCCTTGCAACAGAGTCCTGTTGGTCACCTCGGCTTCACCGTTTGCCTGCAGATGGGCTACTGACGTGAAGTTATGGGAGATATTTAAGTCCTCACAAAATTCAGCAAACCTTGCTCCAGCAAATTATCGTCAGGGGGAGTTCGGACACGTTTGTGTCCGGGGGGGAGTTCGGATACAAAATTCTCTGCATATGAGCTCGGGGGGGAGTTCGGACACGCTTGTGTCTGGGTGGAGTTCGAGAACGTGACCGAGCTTCACTCAGCCCTTTTTCAGCTGCAGGCTTGCTGGAGTCACCTGCCTGCCGCTCCTTCGCGGTCTCCTTGTCCTTCAGCTTGAAGGCTTTCTCTGCTTGGGCATATCCTTCGACCCGAGCCAGCAAATCAACGAAGTTCCTGGGATACTTCTTTTTCAGAAAAAATAGAAGGTCATTCTTTTGGAGACCGCTCTTCAGGACGGTCATTGTAACTGATTGGTCCAAGTTTCAGACCTCCAATGCGGCAGCGTTAAAATGGTTGACATAAGTTCGGATGGATTCTCCCTCCTTTTGCTTGATGTTGATGAGGGACTCCGAACCTCTCCGGAGACGTCGACTGCTGATGAAATGAGCCACAAACTGGTGGCTCATTTGATCAAAGGAGAAGATAGTATCCAACTTCAGTGTCGAGTACCAATTTTTTGCTGCTCCCTTCAAGGTAGATGAAAAAACTCGGCACAGGATGACGTCTGGCGCGCCATGGAGTAGCATCATTGTCCGAAAGGCCTCCAGGTGGTCAACCGAATTCGAGGTCCCATCGTAGCTCTCAAATTGGGGGAGTTTGAAGGTCGACGGGATCGGTTCTTGCATAATCCTTTGAAAAAAAAGAGGGTCAGTACAGATATCTTCACCGTAAGCAGGGGGAGCATGGCGGAGCACTTCGATCTGTCGGTTCATCTCTTGGAATCTTTGATCCAGAAGATCTCTCGATCGCGAATCTCGAGGGTCTTCTAGCAGAACGGAGGTAGGGACCCTCCAAGGGTGGAATCATGATCAGATAGAGGGCTCTCCACCCTCTGCTTCTCCTTTTCGGGGGATACAGGGCGACTGACCCAAGTGGGCCGTCTGATCGTTGGATTTTGAAACTCTAGTGATGCTCTTTCTAGCCGCACAGATGCCTACGGCTGCTGCTGCTACATGGTCTGCACCGCTTCGACGAGGCCCCTGACATGCTGAACCAGCAGGTCGAACTACTCCATGCCGACTGCCGTTGCCGGAGGAGGAGGAGCCTGAAAAATTGGAAACGAGCCCAGAGCTGGCGGATCTTACTGAGATCTGGCCATGGAGGCCATAGATCGTCTGGTGGATGCCTTTCGAAAAGGCATCAGGTTGGGATCTGACCGGAGAAGAAGAAGAAGATGTCGAAGAAGATGATCGGAGACGGTCCCGTTGAGCACTCCTTTAAGAACAAGGGTTCTGCGAAGACATAGGCCCTTCCTCTAGCGCCAATTCTGTTGGTGCAGAATTTTGCCGATACCGGAGAGCTGGAGTCGAAGGGATCACGGTCGCCATCGGGACCTGTAGGGAAAGTCTAAATCGGAGTTGGGGGTGCTCCGGCAAGATCCTCCAATGCTCAAGTCAGTACTCTGCTTCAACAGAAATGGAGCACTCGAATGAGATTTTAGCAGAGTTTAGAGATAGTACTTAGAGCTTAGAGGAGAACATATCTGGGGGTCTCTTTTATAGACAGGAAAGCGTAACCGATTGACAGCGACGTCCGTAACTGCCTGGTAGTGGGCCGTTCAGGGCCACATGGAGTTTATTATGGAGAGTAGTGGTGTCCGTTGTAGCGACTTGCTGGAGAGTGGTGGGGCCACGTGGAGTTTGTTACAGAGAATGGAGTGGTGTCCGTTGTCGCGATTTGCTGGAGAGTTCGGGCCGGATGGCTGAAGCTCGGTTGGGATGTCTGGTGGAGCGGAATAGCTCTCTGTCTCAGCAATCTAAGAGAAGCTCGGATGTTTTCGAGATTGCTGACGGGTTAACTGTTGTTGGGTGCCTTAGGCGTTGATGCTGCAGATGGAAGTCATCTGCTGTAGAAGCCTGGACGAAAATTTTCTGTTGGAGAAATTCGGCTGGAGTTCAATTGCTAGAGAAGTCCGTCTGAAATTTATCTGATGTAGAAGCTTGTCTGAAGACTATCCGCTGGAGAGATTCGGTTGTATGAGAAATCCGGTAGAAGGTCGACCGATAGCGAAATTCGGAAGGCGCTATAGAAGGTTAACCGATAGAAGAGTACGGAAGGCATTGTGAAGTTCATCCGTTGTAGAAGTTCGTCTAGAATCCATCCGCTGTAGAAGTTCGGACGGAGTCTGATTCTTACAGAAGTCCGGAAGGAGGCCACTTACTGTAGAAGCTCGGATGAAGACCGATTGCTGTGGAAGCCCGGATGGAGATCGCTTATTGTAGAAGCTCGGTTGAAGTCTGCTTGTAATAGAAGTTCGGATGGAATTCGCTTACTGTAGAAGCTCGGATGAAATTCGAAAGGCGGTCGACCACTGTAGAAACTTGAATGGAGTCTGGTTACTGTAGAAGTCTGCTGCTGGAGAAGTCCGGACATTGACGAAGTCCAGAAGAAGCTCGAAGTAAAGTCGATCATGACAGAAAGAAGTCTGAAAGAGATTCGGAGAGTAGTCGATCACTGTAGAAAATCAACTGATAGTGAAGTCCAGAGAGCATTTGGAGCAGTCCGATAGACGACTGAAGGAGTTCATTATTGGAGAAGTCCAGAGGGTACGATAGAAGTTTGTTCGTTGGAGGAATCTGGAGGACACTGTGGAAGGTCGACTGCTGGAGAAGTCCCGATGGTACTGTGGAAGCTCGAAGGCCGGGGGAGTTCAGAAAGACGCCACACAAGGTCGGAAGCCGGAAGAGTCTAGGAGGTTGGCCTCTTACGAACTTCGGCTGGGGTTATTTTATACCCAACATTAAGTATTGCCTTTTTTCATTGAGTTGAGCTTGAGATATCAAGATTGGATTAACCTTGAGTTGAATTTTGAACCTGACTATTTTGAATCGAGTTGAGCTCAAACCTCCAACTACTTAATTTGGCTCCGCTTGATTACATCCCTAGTTTCTTCCTTCTGAATTTTATTTTTCTTGGAAGATCACAAGCTAGCGCATGATTATCCTCGACCCAACTTGATAGGAAAAGAACTTCCTTTTGACTTCATGATAGGCATTCAACTTTATCACTACAATCTAGTGGATCTCTTTAGCCATAACCTTGTTTTCTCTCTCTTGATTAAAGTTCTTTGTTCCTGATTCTTATTTTCTTTTCTACTGGTATGATAGATTTATATGTTTCATACATTGCTAGTTCACTAAGATGTAACATTTTCAATTGATTCTCTCAACTATATATGAGCTATCTAGTTGGACTATTATATTATTTATGCAAGCCAAATTTATCTAAGTAGAACTTGCATAAAAAATTACTTAATTATCAATTTTGCAAGAAAAAGTTTTCGTAGAACCATAGTCATTGAAGGGTCATTATACAATTTTGCTTCCAAAGCTACGTATGAGATGGTGATAATTTAAAGTTAAAACATGTGTACAAACATCACTAAAATATGTATTCAACATTTTAAATTTGTATATCACCCATCTTCTATGTAAATCTAGGAGCAAGATCATCCAAAAATCTCTAAATATGAATCTTTGGTAAAATGAATAATTAAATAATTTTTATACATAATATATTTTATTTAATTTGCTTTAGTAGGCACTGATGAGCTAAAGGATAAGGCAAAGTGCTTTTTTACTCTAATTAGTCACAGATATTCTAGAATAAGTCCTAACCGTTAGGCAAGTTATAGATTTTGGAGAAACTTTATATAGGCTAAACATGTCTATGATATAAAAGAGTGGTTTTTGGCTAGATAGCGGTACTCGTGTACCATGAGTGGACACAAAAAGTATTACAAAAATACTATAGATATGCATGTGTTTTTCTTCAATGAAATGCATAATAATGCATAGATAATGCATAATGATATATTATTACCTAAATTCTACATACATGCATTTGTAAGCATATCTTTATACTCACACACACAACCCCCTAGTTCGTTCTAATGCATCCTTTTATTTCCAAATACTATTAAAATTGAACTATGCACTTTATATGAATTCCTTGGGAAAGGAGTAGATGTAGACCATCCAAATTAAAGATTATCAGACTTGATCTACATTGCAAAAAATATCGAAAAACTAAAGTCCATACATTTCGATAGTCTTTGACCTATACATCAAATTGGTTCAAAAATAAATGACATACTAGTGTATTAAAAAATCAAAAACTTACTTTATCAATCATTATATACATTTTAAAATGTATGCATATTAAAATTCATCAGATTTTGATGATTAGATCATAGTAAAATATAGTCTCATATTTATTTGATAATTACATTAGAGATTGTTAAAATATAAAAATTTTGGTTCACCATGTTCAATCATTTATAGTCAGAGTTTAGATAGCCTATAATGAATTTTGGATGGTTCCAAGTCGTAGTTGTATTCTTAGAAAAATATGGAACACCATTTGCTAATGTAATAACAGGGAATAGGGGGATTTGCGTGCAATATGTGAGATATGCGGGGATTGGAGTATTTGAGGGGAAGCTAGGGGCCCCGATTCAAAAACCCTTAAAAAGGGAAACATTAATTTTCTCGTAATAACAAAATTGGCTCCAAGGGCTAGGGTTTCCTCCCACCTTGACCTGTTTCTAAAACCCTTCTCCTCGCCATCCCCTTCTCACATCCCCATCTACCTCTTCTCAGAGCAAGAAGCCACAGAGGGGGGGACGAAGCGATGCTGGACATCAACCTTTTCAGGGCGGAGAAGGGGTTCGATCCCGAGATCGTCCGCGAGTCGCAGCGCCGCCGCTTCGCCAGCGTCGACATCGTCGACGAGATCATCCGCCTCGACAAGGAATGGCGCCAACGTAATATAAAGAAGAAATCTTTCCTTCGTTATTTTTTCTCAGTCTCAATCTCCGTTATGTTCCAAGATGCCCTTAAGTTTAATTCCTCCAGGTCAATTCGAGCTCGAGAGTCTAAGGAAGGACTTCAATCGCATCAACAAGGAGGTCGCCCGCCTCAAGATCGTGAGTTATTCTCTCCTTTTCGTTTTCTTCTGCTTTGGCGATTTGGAATCGGTCCAAAGTGTTGTTCTGTTTTGAATTGGTGAAGGCAAAGGAAGATGCGACGGAAATGATAAAGAGCACAGAGGAGAACAAGAAGCTGACCGCCGCGAAGGAGGTCGAGGTCCAGGAAGCCAAGGCCGCGCTGGACGCGAGGGTTGAGACCGTTGGCAACCTCGTCCATGACTCCGTTCCTATTAGCAATGATGAGGTCTCATGCCGGATTCCATCTTTCATGGATTTTCTGTTTTGGAAGCTGATGATTGTTGATAGATGTAAAAATGGTTTTTGCAGGCAAACAATGCGGTGATTCGGACATGGGGGGAGCGGCGGATGGAGGGGAAGTGGAGGAATCATGTTGACCTTGTCAGGCTCCTTGATATTGTGGATATGGAAAAGGGTATGCTTAAGTTGGACTTCTTTGTGGTTCCTATTTTTGTTATTTGAGTAGAAATACAGTGTGCTCAGCAGTGCCAAGCTTATCTGATCCCTAATAAAATGCTCCCTTAAGATTGGATATCAAGGATTCACTATGCTTTTGCTTATAAAAATATTATCTTGTTTGATGCTGGTTGCTAAATGCTTATTTTCGGACTGTTGCAACCAATATCATCAATGTTTATGGTCTATTCTGATAAAACACTTATACCTTATAAGATTGGAATCAATAAACTAAAAAGCACACTTATATTTAACCTGGACTAGTACTGAGTTGAGTTGTGTCTATCCAGTGTCCAGATGCAAAGGACTTTGTTACTGCCATCTATATTGCATTTGTGAGAAATAAAGATAATGATGTATTACAAGCCCATATTTATCAAATGTAGAATTTTTCTATGCTAGGTTTTGTAAAGTCTACGTAGGTTTTATAAAGTGGCTACTTTTTGGCATGACTAACTTTGTGCTCCTTCCTGAACCTTTGTTCAAACAAGAAAACATTTGATCTATAAGTAATATACAAAAGATTTAATTAGGTGATAACTGTGGTAAGTGAATAGCTGCCGTATTTCTTAAGTTCATACTTTGTTTTAATGATGTCCATAAGTGAAACAACATGTAAATGTCATGCTTTTGGTATGTGTAGGTGCTGATGTAGCTGGTGGGAGAGGTTTCTATTTGAAGGGTGAAGGTGTCCTCTTAAATATGGCACTTATAAGCTTTGGATTGGCATTTTTGAGGAAAAGAAACTACCAACCAATGCAGACTCCTTTTTTCATGAGAAAGGATATAATGGCAAAATGCGCTCAGCTGGCCCAATTTGATGAGGAACTTTACAAGGTAAGCAATAGATATTATTTTTTGTAGTTCTGCTGATATTTTGGTCTTCGCTGTAAATATTGTTTGAGAGTTCTAGGATCAAACTATTCTTAGTTTAGTTGGAAATTAGACGTGATTGTTCTTTTGATATATACTCGTTATATTGTTTGTTCAAAGCCCTAAAATTACATCTGCTCAGTAGATATTATGTTTCAAGCATGACATATGTAGAACTCTGATAAGGCATATGAAGGAATTAAAACTTTGCTGTTGGTCTCACTACCATCCATTTGGTCATTGAATGGAATCTCATTCATAGTGAAAATTGAAATATTGTAGCAGATCTTGAAGATGGATTTTTTAATTTCATTCCTCAAGTAACAAGTGTTGCAGCATTGTAATAATGTAAGGAGATCAATCTATAGGCTTTCTTGTTAATTTCACAACTTGTTCTCAATTGAAAAAGTTGGACAAAGTTTGGAAGCTACTCTTAGTTTTGTAAATTGACAACTTTGCTACCTCAAACAAGAGCGGGTGCAAAAGGTAATTCTGGTAAGGGCACGAGGAAGTAGATCCCTTGTTTACATTAATTAAGTGCTTTGGAAGCGGATGTAGGAGCAACTTTCTTCAATGGGGCACCTGATGTAGAACTTGCTTGGTATTGAGCTTTAGAAGTAAGTTTTGGAATGAGAAAATCATGAGCAAGATAACCTGCAAATGGAGTTGCCGTCCTCTATGGTCTGTTTGGTGGTTCAAAGAAAACCAATCCTGTGAGGGAAGAAAAATATTGTTTTCCCCATGGAAAAGGAAATGTTCAGCTTCAAGGAGGTTGGTAACCAGCATGAGGATGGGAAAAGCATGTTTTATATAGATTTTCATAGGTCTGGAGTGCTGGAAAAGTGATTTTTTACTTTTCTTTCAAAGTGTTTGATTAAAAACAAAAAGTTTATTTTCCTTATCAAATGGAAGAAGGTTTTTGGATTATTGCACTTTTGCCGAACCAAATTAACAGAATGCTGGCTTTATAGGGAAAGTATTCTTTATGTTTTTTTTTTCTCTTGCAGCTAGATAGTGTCATTAGAGTATATCTTTTTTTTTTTTTTTTTTTTTGAGGAGAGGGGGGTTGTGGGGTTGTGGAAGAAGGTAAATACGTAAAGGGGTTAGTGGTGATCTTTCAAAGGCATCATACCTCACAAAAGTAACATGCATAGTGCATCGAGCTAGGAAAACTAACAAGTATATTCCATAACATTTCTCCTTAGGTTTATAACCTAATCATGAATCATTTCCTATATTCTAATTTGATTCTAGTTGTAGCTTTCAGGGATCATAACTTTAGATCCAAGTATTTGTTTCTTTCATATTATATATTATTTTGGGGGTAGGGTATATCTTTTGGATATATTAGGTTCAATAACTCGCCATGCTTGACCAAGCACTTATGGTATGAAATTGCTGAAATGAGATTCTGGATGCAATGTTTTTGGTTGTATCTGTAGTTTAGGGACTAGGATTAATTTCGATGATCAATATTTAAGAAAAAATCCAGGTTATGAAGGGTTTAAGTGATGACAACATATATACATAAGGGAAAGGCTATCTAAGATGGAAACTTTTGATGAAGTTGATAGGTTCTGGTTTCTATCTTGTTTTTCCATTCCCTTTGTCTACTTGTTCCTTTCAAGGGATGTTTGGTTAGGGGGAGTTGGGGCCTAGAATAGGAATGATAATGGGTGACTTCCATTTCAACTATTTGGTTGGGAGAAGTCCAATTCCAATTTCGATTCCAAGGGAGAATTGGAATGGCCCAATTCCTCCAAAACCCAATCTTGATACCCCCTAAGGATTCAAAACTCATTTCGCCATAATTGACTTTGCCAACAAAACCCATCGTGCCTTACATCCTATGTGCGATTCTCGGCCACCAACCTTGATGGCACCCTTCTCATCTCTTGGAGCTCCTTCGCCCACTTCCTTCTCCCTGTGCAGGCTGATAGCCTCCTCTACACCATCACCCTCCTTGTCCTCTCATTGGTTATCCTTGTACTCTATAAATTGGTCTCATAAGTAGCGGGGATCCCAATCTTGATCTACGTGGTAGTGGTGGGACTCTGGATGCGGGACATGGAGCTAGTGGCAGGGTGGTTACTGCAAACCGACAGTGATGGTGAAGTCATTCGCGAAGGAGTATTTGCGGGCAGACACGGTGCTAGGGACGAAGCTGGAGGTGGATAGAAGGATAGGGCGGGTGATGGGAAGGGTGGCGCCACTTGGGGTGCTGGTGGGTTGGAGGAAGAGGGAGCCGGTGGAGAGGGAGTTTGGGCGGCATCGTTGGAGCCGGGGTCTTTTAAAACAGGTTGGATTGGATCTAAGCGGGTCAGGCCATGTGTCAACCCAATTCATTGCAGCCTTAGATGGGATGTGGGTTTTGATCATACAGGATTATACATAAAATCCCATTTGGAGAAAAATCCTATATTACTAATCCTATGCTCTGTTCGGATAATAAATTAGGATTTTCTCCCCCGCTTTCCTTTCTCTTCCCTTTCTCTCTCTACCCCTTGTTTTATCCTTTTTCAACATTTCCAACAGTGAGGTAGATGACTCACTTTATTTTTATTTTTATAAAATTATTTTTCCATGAATGGCTTTTTATAAACTTGGTCCAACCATTATACCCCTATTAATATCATAAGCACAATAATGTGTATGGAATATGGATTGTTTTATGTATCTATGCATCTCTATACAAGTTATGTATCTACTGGCTAAATGTGTCATTTCTTACCACAATGGCAGTACAAAATTTAGAATAAATTATTTTATACAATATAAATAATTATTTCTTTTAAGAATCTATATTATTATTTATAACGAAATTTCTTGGAGGCTAGCTTATGGCTAGGCACCAAGGCTTGGAACCATATTCTGAACAAGAAAACAAAACAGTGATTCACACACACCACTTTTGATAAGAAATAAAATAATATATCCTCTCTTATAAGGTGTTTGCTTGTTTTTTGGTGTTGGGTTTGGCTTTGAATTTCATTGAATTGGGTTGTCAGTGCTGAGGCAGGGAATATTCAGCAAGTTAGCGTACATTGGCAGGCCCTTTTGGGCCTTGTTTATTTCTTATTTTATGCTGCTTTAATAGGGGAGGACAACATGGAGGGGACCATACCCCTGTTGTGTCTTATCCTCTTTAAAATGAGGGAAGTGGAGTTTCGTAGATCTGGTTTTGGAGGTGGAGCATGATGATGGCACAAAGGTAGAGCCCAATGATCACAGGAAAAACAAAGTTACTTTCTGAGGATATTGCTTTTCTCCTACAGGATTCACCACTTCCCACCATTCTATTATCTCTTGGTTCAACCAGCCAAACAGTGGCCAGGAATGAAAATAGGATTTTAATCCATAGGATCCATTGATTCTATAGGATTCGGGCCATTCCTATCCTTTCCAAACATACCTTTAATGGACATTTAAGTTTCAGTCCTTGTTTCATGGGCAATTCATCATTCAGTACATGTGAACACAAATCTTTGCTTAATCCCTCATTCCGACAAGAATTTACTTGTGGCCCCTGGTCTCTATATAAAGCAAGAAATTGGTTATATAAGATAGAGAAAACTATGTGTTTATGGGGGTAAATATATACAAAATATGCTATATAGATAAAATGTTAAACAAAATATGATTGATGTGACATGTCCACATACCTCTATCCAATTCTGGATCCTTTTTTAGCTGGGTGCTCATATCCTAATATTTGAAGTAAGAGGGATCCGAGCCCTAGACACGTACATGCACCTGGGACTGGTAACATCCATGTAATGAAGGTTGATGCATAGCGTACCTTATCTAGGATATGTACCAACCTTGAAGGTTATTCATATAGCAGAAGGGTGCATACCTCGTCATGCATGCCGGCTTGTATTGATGTGTGTTCGGTGCTGCTAAGACCAACCAAAGGGCTTTTATGGGTCTTATTTTTGAGGCTGAAGTCATGCATTTTGTTTCAGATTTAGTTGGTTATTTTCGGATTCATTAGGATGTATTTTCCTGATTTTCAGGGGTTATATTACAGAGTAATAGACATCCAACTAATTAAGTATCAGGTGCCCAAGATTAATTACTTCCTTTTTTCATCCACTGTATGAGATACTGAAGGACCACCCAACCCTTTTAAGCAGGGCACTTTTCCGGTACAGGGTTTCCTCATTGTGAAGTCCTATTAACAATCAAATAAGAGGCTAGTTAACCTGTTAAATGGTGGTGAATGGCCTGTTGCTTTGGTTGATCTTTTGCTATATAGGAAAGAAGTTACTTAGGGGAAACAGGGTGCAGATCTCTTTCTACCCCAATTTTCTTTTTCTCTTAGGGCATGTTTCTGCTTTTTAAAACGTCATTCTCAAGATTACCTTCATCTAAGTTCTTAAAATGAGAAGTTTTGGTATATCTGGTGCTTCATATCAAATTTTCAAACAGTTTGGATCCTCTCCAATTCAAACTTCCACCATAGAGGTCTGATCGCGAATCACGGCTGACCATGCACTGCATGATGGCTGTGATTGTTCAGGCCCCACACAGGAGATGGGACTGGGGGCTGGGTGTTGGATGGGGTCTGTGCAATTATGGTTGTTGAGCGGTGCATGGATTGCTGTGATTTGTGAATAGGTCTCTCCAGTTGACACCACAAAGTAGTGAAGATCTGGATTAATTGTGTAAGACTTCTTTTTTATTGATGGGCTTGCCATGTTTGAGTGACAAGAAGTAATCTCACAAAAGAAGCTATAACCTAGTTTTTTAGGGCGCGTTTGGTTAACCATTAAAAAAGTTTTTTTTTTTTGCTTTTTGATTTTTAAAAAGCAAAAATCAAAAAGTAATGTTTGGTAACACCATGAAAAGCAAAAAGCAAAAATCAAAAAAATCAAAATAATTGCTTTATATGCAAAGCAAAAATTTTTTGCTTTCCAAAACTTGCTTTTCTGTTTTTTTTGCTTCCGCACATCTAAAACGCCAAACCAAAAAGTAAAGAGCCCGAACCCTTCTTCTTCGTCGAGCTTTTCACATCCCCACCCCCTTCTCCCTCCCTTCCAGAACCCTTTTCGCTCGTCGAGCTCTTTATCTACTGTCCCCAAACATTGCTTTCTGCTTTATAGCAACGTAGTTACCAAATATAGTTTTTACTTTTTTTGCTTTTACTCTATAGCAAAAATAAAAAAAAATAAAAAGTATTTTTTAAAAATCAAAAATCAAAAATCAAAAAGTGTAACCAAACGCACCCTTAGGCTCCTTGTAAAAGCACTTTTTTGGATTTCTACTTCTTTTAGGAGCATGTTCCAAATGACATTATCAAACAATTAATTTTTGAATTAAATTTTCATTCGAAAAAATTTAAATTAAGTATTTTTTTTAACTTAAAAAAGTTACAAAAGGACTTCATTGGAGCAACACCAAACATTCCCTAAGTATTCATTGTCTTCTTCCTCCTTTTCTTCTCCTTTTCTCCCTTATCCTCTTTGTTCTTATTGTTGCTCTGTCTTCCCCTATTTCTGTACTCTCTTTTACTTTTCTTGTATTATCCTGACTCCATCTTTTCCTTCTTATTTTCTCTGGTTATTTGCGCTAACTTAGATGAAACCCTAAGCAGCATATTATTGCTGTTCATTAGATCTTGAAATAGTTTTGAGATTCTTTTAATACTAGCAGCAGAAATATGTCAGCTAGTGCATGATATTCAGATTTGAATTTAATAAGACAAGGAATTAGAACTAATCGCTACATCAATTGGGGATGGATCAGTGTTGACCCACAACAACATCTATCTTTTTCATGCAGAGGCTAATATTTAGCAAGATAGGCTTGTATTAAAATTTTCTTGCTTGAAAGTTTCTTAAACCATCTTAAAAAACCTATTTTTCTATGCTAGTTGGTTAGAAACTCATTTTCCCCCTTGTTTCTAGTGAGGATCTGAAAACCTGTATGAGATAATGATAAAAACTTGTCATCCTATCTTGGACTAAATGCTGGAAAATGTGTTTATAAATTTTAGCATGTAGACTTTTTATAATACTATAAATATCAACAAACTTCCCATTATACTAGTTAAAAATGAACAACACTTAAATCTGTCTTGTTAATGTATGAACATAGCTAGGTAATTTAATACACAAATTTTATCACAAATTTTGAACTTTTCTAGCATATAACCTGCACAATGCTTGGGAATATAATTTTTTCTCCTTTTTCCAACTGTTGTTGAAATGCAATACAAAAAGGTAAAAAATTATAATATATAAAAGGCTTAAATAGCCAAATTTTTGTCGCACATGAAGCAAAGAAGTTTAGATACAGCCGAGCAGAAACTCCTATCATTAGTACTAGCATCCACATGGATGAAGAACTTTGCACAAGCGAAGCTTCTGTATAGAAACTCCCATCGGCCCTATGCAATGCATGGGGTACTTTCTTTTTCCCCCTTTTCCGAACTGTTTTTGAAGTGCAATATGTGAAAGTAATACATCATAATGTATAGAAAGCTTCAATAGCCAAAATTTTATTGCACATTAAGTAATGAATTTTAATAATGGCGGAGCACATTAATATTGGTGTCATTACTATGGTGAATATTAAGTAATGAACTTTAATAATGGCTGAGTATATTGAGCTCGATATCATTAATATCGGTGTCCACATGGCGAACAGAGAACTTCGCACAAGGTGAGCCTCCATTTTAGATGTATACAACAGATTTGTATTATTAACGTATAAACTGGTTGTAAAATGTTGATCAATATGACAAATTACTTGAGTACAAATACACGTTAAACTGCGTGCAATATGGGTATCTAGAATGATTCGTACCCCTAGATTTCCTGTTACATGGACTCAGGTTCATGCATCGAGCGTGGGTGGATGTCTAAGCATTAGATCCTCTCAAATGGTTTTCATGTGGTTTTGTGTTTGAATGTCATACTAATATCCATGTTAGTGTTGAGTATGGGTACTTTAGGCTAAACAAAGTGCTCAAGGTAGTACTGTAGATTTGTAGAGCTTCGATATGTTTTTATTGATTACAAATTATGCTTATAAACTAGTGCAGATCAATTAAAGTCCATGTTTAGAGTAAGATTGAATAAAGTAGTGTATCTTAGCTTGTTGGCTGTGAATCTTTTTACAAATTGCTTATCTTGTGTGCTAAGTGTTGGTATGGCTTCAACATGATACATGTATCTTGTTGGCTCTTTACTGGCACAGAAGTATTTGCAATACTTCAAACTTTGTTTCATGTGCTTAAATGGGCTATAATATGTTTAAGTTACTAATGGATTATACAACATACTTAAAATAAGCAATCTACCTCAAAGTAACTACTTAAAACTAGTAAAAAATTATAAATGATGATTAACTATTCAGAAATGATTTGTTAGTCAATATGGGTGTAATATAATAATCAAATCTTGGAGCAAAAACCAGGGAAGATAAATATTACTAGTTACAAATATACAATAATAGTGGTGTAGGTGGTAGCAAATAGTATTAGAAGAAGAAGAGCATTGAGGAACAAAGAAATAGAGAAGTTAATAAACCAATACAAGTAAGTGCATAAATAAATATGAATATGCAAAAAGTAAGATTGATGGATAAGGCGATCAAGGAAAGACCTTTCTTCAGTTATAGGATTATCAAATATTTTGCTTATTAATAATATGTACATGCTAGGCTGGGAGCAAGTAAAGCAAGAGATAACTTTTTGCTCGTGCCAGTGTATTTAGAATTTCCTGCTTGAAATGTATTTTTAGGCTGTGCGATACATTGAGAGGAGGTAGCACTGCATAAAATGTAAGCACATTATAATTGTCAGATCATGTTCGATGGCTTATAGTTTATTTTGTTTCAACATAAACCAATAGTCAAAAATTAACATGTATATGCAATTTGTTTTGAAACAGGCTGTATTTGTTTTAGTAGAAGTGGTCATTTGAATCCTTTAAGAAGGCACTGATAAATGTATTAAGCTGACTAAACTTGTGCTAAATGTTTAAAGTTGTTACAACCCAGGTAGTTGAGCATCATTATCAAGCAGCTGCTTAAATGGCTGGTTTCAAGAGCCTAGAAATCACTTCACTTTATGAAAGAAAAAACAGAATCCAACAGAACATACCATATTCTTTTAGATGATCACAGAAGCATCCGTGCATGCAGAGTAGAACTTTTGTGTGATATATGTAACTTATTCAAGAGTATTGTTGATGACCCTCTCAGCCACTGAAAGTTGCAAGGAACATTCATTCATGACTAAAGCCACAATGACTATTTCAATATTGGTGGCAGTTCCCTGAATTAATGTCATCTTTGTCCACTTGCATAATCCATGTGGTTGGTTTAAGAGGAAAGAGTATCTAACAAGTGGTTGTGATTTAAGAGGGAATGACAGAGAGGGGCATTTTAGACTAAGGTGGCATCTAAATGTGAAATGCTGGGTGTACAAAGTTCAAACCCCATTATGCATGTTATAGATAGTAGATAGACAAATTTGTTTTGCACATGATAACAAGCTCCCTGGGCATTTATTGACTAAAATTATTTATCAATTTTAATTTGGAGATTTTCAGGATCATGATAATAGCTCATCTTTAACAGGTAACAGGTGAAGGGGATGACAAATATCTGATTGCTACTGCAGAACAGCCATTGTGTGCTTATCATCTAAATGATCGAATTTATCCTTCTGACTTGCCCGTTCGGTATAATTCTTCCATTTTTTTTTTTGGGTTCGGTTTCATTGGTAACTTTTGTACTATCACCAGAAAGAATTACATGGTCCAGGCTATGACTTGTAGTATATCTGAATATGCTTCTAGATATGCTGGATACTCAACCTGCTTCCGGAAAGAAGCTGGTTCACATGGTAGAGACACATTGGGCATTTTCAGGGTCCATCAGTTTGAAAAAGTAGAGCAATTCTGTATCACTAGTCCAAATAACAATGACTCGTGGGAGATGCATGAGGAAATGATAAAAAGTTCTGAGGACTTCTATAAGGAGGTGTGCTCTTGTGAAGTCTAATCATTCTTTTTAGTGTTAGCTGCTAGCATATATAAATTTTTTTATGGAACTTATGTATTTCAGCTGAACATTCCCTATCAAGTCGTAGCTATCGTTTCTGGTGCTCTAAATGATGCAGCAGCCAAGAAGTACGACTTGGAAGGTTGGTTTCCTGCATCGCAGACCTACAGGGAGCTAGTCTCCTGTTCAAATTGCACGGATTACCAATCAAGGAGGCTAGGAATTGGATACGGCCAGAAAAAGGCAAGAAATTCGAACTTTTATTCCTTTTGATCTAATAAAAGATGCTGGTTCCACGTCCAAAGCAAAATAATAGAAGTACTAATCATCTGAGTTCATATGTTGGTACCTGTGCAGAATGATGAGCAAGCAAAACAGTACGTTCATATGCTGAACTCTACCTTAACAGCAACAGAAAGAACAATATGCTGTATTCTCGAAAACTATCAGAGGGAAGATGGAGTTGAAATTCCCAAAGTGTTACAGCCCTTGATGGGTGGGCTAGAGTTTCTCCCATTCAAGCTAAGCCCAGAAACCAAATCTAAAAAGACTAAAGCCAAGGTTTTTCTTTCTTCCATACTCTCTTCACCATGTTGAAGTTAATGGCCAATAAAAGTGGCTAAGCTTTTCATTATTTTTTTTGTTTTTCTTTTTTGGTATGATTGAGCAGGGTAACACCGGTTCATAAGATGAGAACAGAGCAAGCACATCTTATCCAAGAGATTGACGCATCTTATTTTTTGACATACGAAATATTTTGCATTAGTTTTTGGGCTAATATCAATGTTAACTATTTACAATTATAACAGCAAAACAATGCCGACTATTTACAACGAAATTTTTACAATTGAGGGTTGAAGTTTGAGTGCGGTTGGGGTTTCCATTATTGCTGGAACTTGGAAGTGCTTGTGATTGATGCTAAAGCTGCAACTCAAGAAGTGTGGCGTCCAACCTCCTACAGGGAGGAGGGTATCCATCGTTGTTTAGAATTTCATGGGTGCATGACATCTGTTAGTATTTGGATGCATAGTTATGTTCCTTATCTGTGGTCCATTTGCTGAGCTACTAGATTTTGTAGCAAATATTTGCGAAAATGAGTATTTTTGTTGTTTTATTTTAATTTTTTTTGTTAATCTAATTTATCTGCTGTCTGTTGTTGAAGGGATAATATATTTTAGGATTAAAATTAGATCAGATATAGATTGAACAACAATATATTTATATTATTTAGATTTAAAAATTTAGATTTATATTTATTTTAAATAAATATAAAATGAATATTGATAATATGAATATAAAAATAGATATTAGTTAATTAAAATTTTTGATTAGAAAATAAAAATGTTACTAAGTGGATGTTAAATCAAATTGATAGATGTTAATGTCGTTATATATATTTTTTGAAATATTCATGAGTATTCTATAAAATTAAAAAAAAATATAAATTGAATCGGATATTTAAATATGGATTGGATAGTTGTCTATATGTATTTATATCTGTTTTATTAGTTGGATATTCAAATTATATTTATGTTTGAATATATTTGAATATGAAAATATATTTAGATGGATATTATCTGGTTTATTTTTATTTTTATATTTTTTATATTGTTGTTTTAAATATGGGAGAAATCTTGGATAATTGGGAACTTCATCTGATCAATTATGTATGTATGTATGTATGTATATCCACACACACACACACACACACACACACACATATATATATATATATATATATATATATATATATATATATATATATATATATATGCACACATACATATAGACAGATATACGCATATCCGTCTATATGTATGTGTGCATATATATATATATATATATATATATATATATATATATATATATATGTATGTATGTATGTATGTATGTATGTATTGTTACGGTGGTTACTGCGAGCGTCTCGGATCAGTGCTATATCATAAAATATTTCAAGTTCTTGGATTATCAATACGATCGCTGACCACTGTATGAATTGAGGAGTCCATCTTCATGCTGAGCTGAGGCATTTATGAGATCTAATCTGTGTTTGAGATGTCGACGTCACTTCAGTCGATTTATCTTTTCAATGTGCGCGACAGCTGTCCATTTCGAATAGATAGGATCTGACATAACCGTCTTTCTTGATCTCGCGGGAGCGATTAAGGATTGAATTATCTGGTCCAGTTTGACATGTTCAACAGTCCGGTAATCTCGAGATCATGCAATCTCATAGCTAACAATCCAGTTGTTCGATATCCTTCTATATAAATAATTGGAGCCTCGAGAACTAAGTAAGTCTAATCAAATTTCTCTTAGAGAATTTGTTGCTGCTCATTTGTTCTCTGTTTTTCTAACTTGAGCGTCGGAGGGTCCTCGTTGGAACCACAACCTTCGATTTGGGATTTATCTTGCAGGTCATTCTAGCGTCATCTTTCCTGCACGAGGATTAGGCATCTATTTTTCGATCTCGATCAATTTAAGCAGCAATAGGTAGAGGAAGGGCCACATTCGCATTCATGGCTTAAAGACGGATATCTTTCTGACTTTCTAATGTCGTCGCTTTTCGATAAACGGCCAGTCAGGCTGATAATCAAGTTCAATCGTTGGCGCCTAAAATCCCTCCATCGGCTCAACTGATCATCCTTCCACTGGTTCAACCGGCCCAGTCGGTGCCAGCCACGACTGACCAATTCGGTCAGCTCTTCCAGCAAGTTCAACATCTGACGACCGCAATCTAAGTGGTCTAGTTTTTTCTCGCGCCCTTTCAGACAGTGCCACAGCCTCCCCAGACTGTCCCTACACCCCTACAGTGGTGTGTCATACAGTTTCCTCGATGGTACTATTTGTACTTTCCACAGCAACGCCTCTGCAGAATCTTGCTTTGACTGCGGCTCTGTAGCCACCACCTCAATCAGAGCTGCAGATGCCTCCTTGAAGTTCGAAGAGGAGGTTGACTCATCAAAGTCACCCTAGGATCCAACAGTTGGCCAGACGGCGATCTCCAAGCCCATAGTCGGGCTATGACTCAACCCTTGGACGCCAATCTCCTCTATGCTCTGAGGTTAGTACCGTCCGTGAAGTTGATTTTGAAAGGCGGGTTCAAGAGCTCGGTCAACAGTTGGGCCAGAAAATAGAAAAGATCCTCAACAATAATGGCTCCTCGGTGCTGCCTTTCGAAAGGTATAACAGCCAGCCGCCCTTCACCTCGAGGATTGTGCAGAAACCAGTCCCCTTCCACTTCAAACTATCTTAGTTGGAGGTCTACGATGGGATCACTGATCCTATCGATCATATGGAGACATTCAAGGCAGCCATGCTCCTTCAAAGAGCATCAGATGCAATCTTCTGTCGAGCGTTCCCTCCAACCCTTAAGGAGGCCGCTCGACAGTGGTACTCGAGTTTGAGGCCGACGTCTATTCATTCTTTTGAAGACTTATGCCGATCTTTTATTGGCCATTTCATCAGCAGCTGGTGACAGCAGAAGCGGTTCAATCACCTCCATACCATCAAGCAAAAGAGGGCGAGTCGATCCGCTCTTTCATGAATAGATTCAATGTGGTGACCCTGGAGATCCAAAATTTGGAACAGTCGACCATGATGGCCATAATGATGAGCGGTCTATTGAAGAATAACTTGAAAAAGTTGTTAATTAAGACTTATCCTCAAAATTTTCTAGATATGCTTGCCTGTGCAGAAAAGTATGTCCGCATGGAAGAGGCCTTTGCCGAGGATACTCCTGCCGGTTCAGCTGCGGTGAGACCCAATAAAGAGCGCCATCCAAGGTGAGAGGAGAAAAGCCGCTAGCACTCTCGATCTCCGCCCCAGAGGTGGAATAATGGGAGTCGAAATTATCGATCCCAGAGTCCTCCGAGAAGTGTTCGACGACCATCACCTCTTGGATAGTATAATAACTACACACCCTCGACTGTTTCTCGGAGCGAGGTATTGTTACAAGTGGGACCTGAGTTGCCTGAGCATCGACTGATGAGAACAAAGTCTGAACACCGTCGAGATCCAAATAAATATTGCTTTTACCATCGTGACCAGGTCACGATACTGAAGACTACCACCAGCTTCACGATGAGATCGGGAGACTTGTCAGGTAGGGGCTGCTGAATCATTTTATCCAGAGAGCGGCCCCTCAATGTCGAGCTCCGAGGGTTCAGTGATCAATAAATTAATTATGCCACGAGAATTATTATACCTATACTATTTAATCTCTATTATTTTATTTTTTTTCAAGAATTATCAAGTATAAAGGCCTAATTACAGATCGACTATGTGACCAAGCCTGAGCTCGAATCCAAGTCGATTAGGTGCATATCCAAGTTCTAAGATCACAACACCTGATGGACTAAGCAAATGTGCATGAATTTTAAAATATATTTAATGCAAGGCTTGGCATGTTATGAAATCAATAGATAGTATGCAAGCTTGGACGTGCATGGTTTTTAGCACACAACCCTCCCAGTGGCTTAAAAGAAAGCGGTTCACATGATAAAAATTGACTTTTTAGATGGGACCCATGCGATTTGGTGTTGGGAAGTTAACTATAAATAGAGGAAGTGGCGCATGGCTTATGCTGGTATGTGGGTTGGCATGGCGTGCGACTTTTTGGTGTTGGGATCAAGTGTTGGTAAGGTGCGGGAATTGGACACGGACGCTGAACCAAGAGCTGAAGATTTAAATGCATAGCTGACAGGTTAATAAAAGCGGCATCCATGCAGTTTGCGTGCGAGTTAGGAGTTGGCAATGAAGATGTTATGAAGCAAGCAGAACTAACGTGGGAGCTACGGAATAGACATGAGAACGTGGTGCGGAAGCATTTACGTGACTTGGACGTGGCTTGGAGCTTTATTAAAAGGAAAACCACAAGAGCGAAGAGGGGAGGACACGCTGGACACCGCCATTCTCCATCTCTTCTTCCATCATTCTCATTCCATATTTCATCTAGCCTAACCCTCCAAACATCCAAAAAAAGCTTCCACCATCCATCACACACCAGCCCTCCTCTTCCATCTCCAACCTTCCAAACAATCCATCTGCTCAATCCCAGGATGTCACACGCAAGAGTTCCATGGAAGGCTAGACTCCTTCAACTCGGAAAGACGATGAAGCCTGCAACACAGATTTATTTTCTTTATCATGTATTTATTTTTCATGCAATGAAATAAAGAATTATTTTATGCTTCATGCTCATTTAATATTCTTTCTTATTTCTTAGAGATTTGGATTCGACGTGTATTATTTATTCTTTTCACAAACATGCCGTGATCTACAGATACGGTACGCACTAGGAGAGATAGATTCTTACATTTCAAGTTCAAGTCTCTAACTTGTAGTTGAGTTAAGGTAATCTATACTTTGGACGGATGAGCCATAATCCAGGGATATGGTTCGTACTTATCCGAGGTAAATTATGCTGCTTCTTAATTACAAATCTCATCATTGCGACATAAAAGTAAAAGAAAATAGAATCTGTTTTACATGGTGGATTCTAAATTTTTGAGATTTCTTTCCTATTCAATTTTCTTTTGTGAATTAAATTTAAATTATTATTTTCTTAGTAATTAATTAAAATCAATCTTCTCTTTCGTTTATTAATTATAAATAATTATCTGAGATCCCTGTGAAACGATCCTGATTCATCCTAGCTACATAGTAAGTTAGAATTGGGTTTATTTTTGGTGCCCTGATGATGCACATCAAATTTTGGTACCATTGCCAGAGATCTTGGCACGGTTGATTTTTTTTTTTTAAAGAAAAAAAATTATCTCTACATTGACACCTCATAAGCCATTTAAAAAATTAGAGACTTAATCATAAAATTTAAAAAAAGAAATAAATTGATTTAATTTAGTCTTGACTGTATACTAATTACGAAGATTGGACATCTTGGTTTGTTGCATCTCATCTCCATAATTAATCTTAAGGGTAATAACCCATTAATCAGATAAGGTAGAGATTTGATCACCCTTCCTTGGTCCAAAAATCATATCCTTCATTTTGCATTAAACCAAGCCTTAATTTTAAAATCAACTAGACGTCAGTCCTAGAAATTTCGAGCTCAATAGGACAAGAAAGCTTTAGAGTTGAAATGATGCGGATTGGTTAATTGCTCGGTGTCTAAGGCAAGTGGTTAAAGAAAGTGGTTTTTAATTAGTTCCGTTGACTGACCTGGCTAACTCAGTTGGTGTCTAAGAAAAGCAACGAGTAGGAAACTTCCCACATCTTACACTTATCTGACCGAGTCAGTTAGTCATTCTTGAGCTTGGAGTGCTCAAAGGCGGTCTTGGAAGATAGGAGCTGTCTAGATCTAGGTTAACCCTAGGATAGAGAGTCTATGCTTGTTTAAGTTGATTGCAATTAACATATAAACATTAACTAATTTCTTCCTTTTCATAGATTTAAGATTCTTAGGTTCTTCTCTTTAGATTTCTTCACTTTTTTCTTACTTTATTATATATATATATATATATATATATATATTATAAAAACTAAAATTTTCTGTGTTTGCTCTAAAGTATAATTGTAGGGTGTATGCTCGTCGTAGATCATTACGATCAGAAATCCAACCTTTTGATCCAGAAATAGAAAGAATCTTTAGAGCCAACAGACGTAAAAATATGGAACAAAATCAGGAGAATGATCCACCTAGACAGTTGAAGGAGTACTTTACTCCTTCCATATATACCTACTCTCCTTGCATTCAAGTACCCCCTGTGGAGTCCACCCAATATGAAATTAAGTCCAGTATAATCCAAATGTTACCTTCATTTTATGGACTAGTAATGAGGACACTTATAAACATCTTGAAGAATTTCTTGAGATATGCTCAACTATTAAGATTCACAACTTCTCCGATGATGCTCTTAGATTAAAATTATTCCCTTTCTCACTTAAGGACAAAGCCAAATACTGGCTACATACTTTGGATTCCATGACTATATCAACCTGGGACCAGCTGCAAGGAGAGTTCCTCAAGAAATATTTTTTCATAGAAAAAACTAATCAAATAAGAAAAGTCATAACTAATTTTTCCAATTAGATGGAGAAATATTCCATGAAACATGGAAAATGTTAAAGGACCTTATTAAAAATGTTCCCACCATGCTGTACCCAAGTGACAGTTAATCTAATATTTTTATGATAGACTATTTGAAAGACATCGACAAATGATCGATGCATCATGCGGTGGAACATTCATGCTCAAAAGTGAGGAAGAGACATGGCAACTGTTTGAAATTTTAAGTGAAAATTTATTACATCATATGTCTGCCTCCATTAGAGATAAACCCATGTTAAACCCAAAGAGAGGTGAAATATATGAAGTAGGAAACTCAATAGATATCCATCATAAGGTAGATGAATTGTCCCAAAAGTTAGATCGATTATTAAGTATGGGACATTCCTCTTCTCCATCTTGTCAGATGCAAGATATATGTGCATTATGTTCGAGCCCCACTCATTGTGTGAATGATTGTCCAGTTGCACCACAGTTTTTTGAATATGTACAAGAACAAGTCTATTAAGCCCAAACTACTCATAGACTAGGGAACAACCCCTATTCTAGTACGTACAATCCAAGATGGTGAAACCATCCAAATTTCTCATGAAAATCACAATCAGTGGTTCCTCTAGTGCAACAAAGATTAGGTTATCCGGATGCGGCTTATAGACATCCATCTCAGTCACAATACCAAAACCCTCCTCAACCCACCCCGAGTACTCATAACTCGGCTTTCGAAGAAAAGGTACTGCAAGCACTTAAAGGACTAGAAATGAATACCCAACCCCTTCACTCCCATACGCAATCAATAGCAAAGCTAGAGACCCAGATAGGTCAGCTAGCAACAGCTTTCAGTAAAAAGGAAGAAGGCAAATTACCCAGTCAGCCTATTAATAACCCAAAAGGATAGTACATGGCTGAAAGCACCATTGGTCCTGAAACTTTTCCCAAACATGCCAAATCGATTATGATCCTTAGAAGTGAAAAAACCTTAAATCAACTTGAAATAACCCAACAACAAGAGCAACCAATTCTAGCCACACCAGAAAAGAAGAAACCTGAAGAGGAGAAAGAACATGTTAACCCAACACATGCACCTAAGGCTCCATTTTCTAGTGCTTTAGAATTCCCTCTGCCTCTTGATAAGAAGGATATAAAAATGAATGAAATGTTGGAACTGTTTAAATAGGTCTAGATAAACTTATCCCTTCTCGATGCCTTTAAGCAAGTTCCAACCTATGCCAAATTTCTAAAGGACCTGTGTATACAGAAACGAAAATCAAAGGCACAGATACCAAGAAAAGTCCACCTAACTGAGCAGGCCAGCTCAATTTTTCAGCAAATTACCCCACCCAAACTGAAAGATCCAGGTACCCCAATTATTTCTTGTGTCATAGGGGACCTCACGATTAAGAAGGCATTATTAGATTTGGGTGCAAGTGTCAACCTTCTCCTGAGCTCTGTATATGACCTATTTGGATTTGAAGAGTTAAAACCCACGACGGTGATCTTACAACTAGCAGACCGATCTATTAAGGTATCCCGGGGAATGCTGGAAGATGTGTTGGTGAAAGTAGAATGAATTCTATTTTCCTGTTGACTTTCTTGTGCTGGATATAGAATTTGGCAGTAACTCTAGCCAAATACCGATCATCCTAGATAGACCCTTCTTAGTAACTGCTAATGCTTGTATAAATTGTAGGATTAGGGTTATGGATGTATCTTTCGAAAATAAGAAGTTGAGGTTGAATATTTTTAATGCATCTCAGGGACCACCTACGTATGACCATAATGAGATCAACTTGTTAGAGGAAGTTGTAGAAGATAAAGCTCTTGCCTTACTGAACTCAGATCCTTTATAGGCATGTCTAACATATTTTAGAATGAATAATTTTGATATCGATGGATATACTGAAGAAATACATGCTTTGCTAGAACCTCCCAATTTTAGCACCACTCCCCCTTGGACTGTAAAATATGAACAATTACCAACTCAATCAAGTCCTCTGGTACCATCCCTAGAAGCACCACCTACTCTAGAACTAAAGTCTCTTCCTGCCATGCTGAAATATTCATTTCTTGGACCTAATGATACCTTTCCAGTGATCATTGCATCTGACCTAACTACTGACCAGAAAGACAAACTTGTAGGGGTGCTCAAAAAGCATAAAGAGGCTATAGGGTGGTCGATTGCTGATTTGAAGGGTATAGATCCTTCTGTTTGCATGCATCATATTCACTGCGAGGTTGAGGCAAAACCACATAGGGACATGCAACAAAGATTGAATCCGAATATGCGGGAAGTCATGAAAAAGGAAGTAGTGAAATGGCTAGATGCTGGAATTATCTACCCAATTTCGGATAGCCAATGGGTTAGTCCAACCCAAGTAGTACTTAAGAAGTTAGGTATTACCGTAGTAGAGAACAACGAGGGTGAATTAATTCCTACTCGTGCAATAACTGGTTGGCGAGTATGTGTGGACTACCGAAAGTTGAATGCCGTTACTAGAAAAGATCATTTTTCTTTGCCTTTTATTGACCAAATTTTAGAACGGCTAGCAGGATAAAGTTTCTTCTGTTTTCTAGATGGATATTCGAGATATAACCAGATCCCGATATTCCCTGCTGATCAAGAAAAGACTACCTTCACATGCCCATATGGAACATTTGCATTTAGGCGTATGCCATTTGGTCTCTGCAATGCACCAGTCACTTTTCAATGGTGCATTTTGGCCATCTTTTCTGATATGGTCGATAAATTTTTAGAGATCTTCATGGATGGTTTTTTGGTATTTGGCTCTACTTTTGATGATTGTCTTCAGAACCTAGCCAAGGTTCTCCAACGATGTGTAGAGACAAATTTGGTTTTAAGTTGAGAGAAGAGCCATTTTATGGTTCGTGAGGGAATCGTGCTTGGACATATTGTATCCAAGCGGGGGATCGAAATAGATAAAGCAAAGGTTGAAGTAATCTTGAAATTGCCTCCTCCAACCTCGGTTAAACAAGTGCGATCCTTCTTAGGCCATGTAGGTTTCTATAGGTGCTTCATTAAGGATTTCAGCAAGATCTCACGACCCTTGTGCAACTTGCATGTCAAGAAAAATTCTTTTGATTTTAATAAAGATTGCCTAACCGTTTACAATAAACTCAGAACTGCTTTAACCACTGCACCAATCATAAAATCTCTGGATTGGACCCTACCATTTGAAATCATGTGTGATGCTTCTGATTATGCTGTAGGGGCAGTCCTTGGGCAAAGATTTAATCGGGAACCGCATGTAATTTATTATGCAAGTAAAACTCTTTCAGATGCTCAATTGAATTACACCACGACTAAAAAAGAGTTACTCACTATTGTGTTTGTCCTAGATAAATTTAGATCATACCTTTTGGGCTCCAAGGTCCTAGTATACTCCGATCATGCAGCACTGAAACATCTGCTATCCAAAAAAGATACAAAACCTAGGCTGATTAGATGGATCATTCTATTACAAGAATTTGATTTAGAAATTTTAGACAAAAAAGGCTCCGAAAACTTGGTAGCAGATCATATTTCTAGAATCTGGTAGAACATTATAAAGAAATAATTAGAGATAGATTTTCAGATGAACAACTCTTTTCAATCTCTTCCACTGGTCTTTTCTGGTTCGCTAATGTAGTCAATTACTTGGTAGTGGGACAAATACCATCACATTAGACCCAATAAGAGAAAAACAGATTTTTCTTCCAAATAAAGTACTATTTCTGGGAAGAACCAGAGTTATTCAAATATTGTCCAGATCAAGTAATCCGACGTTGTGTCTTCGAGTGTGAAGTCCAAAGTATTCTTAACTTCTGCCACTCGCTAGCATATGGGAGACATTTTAGTGGAAGAAAAACTGCAGCAAAGGTGTTGCAGAGTGGATTTTATTGACCGACACTATTCAAAAATGCATATGAATTCAGTCGTAATTGCCGCGATGCCAGCAAACAGAAAATATTTCGAGAAAATATATGATGCCCCTATCCCCTATACTTGTAGTAGAAATTTTTGATATTTGGAAAATTGATTTCATGGGACCCTTTCCCTCCTCATTTGGATTCGAGTACATTTTGGCAGCAGTGGACTATGTATCAAAATGGGTAGAGGCTATGGCAATCCGAACCAGTGATCACAAAGTTATGATCAAGTTCATTCAGCATAACATCTTTAGTCAATTTGGATGCCCAAGAGCCATAATTAGCGATGGGGGTACATCATGAATAAGCACTTTGACATGCTAATGAAAAAATATGGAATAACCCATAAAGTCGCCACACCTTATCACCCCCAGACAAGTGGCCAAGTTGAGGTCTCCAACAGAAAAATCAAGCATATTTTTGAAAAAACGATAAGACCCGATAGAAAAGACTGGTCAGCATGCTTGGATGATGCATTATGGGCTTACCATACTGCTTTTAAAACATCCATAGGAATGTCTCCTTATCGACTTGTATTCGGTAAAGCTTGTCATCTATCGGTGGATTTGGAATATCATGTATTTTGGGCCATACGGCAATTTAACTTTGATATGAAAAATGCGGATTTCAATAGGAGACTTCAACTAAATGAACTTGAAGAGTTACGCAATGAAGCATATGAGAGTGCCAGAATTTATAAGGCTCGAACTAAAGCATACCACGATAAATTCATTGCACAAAAAATATTTGAGCCCAATCAAAAAGTTTGGCTCTTCAATTCTAGGTTGCGATTTTTTTCTGGTAAACTTCGTTCATGTTGGAACAGTCCTTTCATTGTAACTCAAGTATTTCCCTATGGAGCTATAGAACTCAGAGATCCTAAATAGGGGAACACCTTTAAAGTAAACGGTCAGTGATTGAAACCTTACATAAATGAAATTAGCGATAGAGAATTAATTGAATCTGTTGATCTAATGGATCCAGTACCGCCATGATACTCCGTTCAGTCTGGCTGAAGACTTTAAACTTAGCGCTCCTGGGAGGCAACCCAGTTTATATATATATTTTTAATTATCTAGCTTATTTTTTTTTCATAGAAAAATTCAAGAAAGACAATCAGCCAAATTGAGGGGAGTATCTCATCCAAAGCCTAGATGGAGTCATGAACCAATCACGCCCACAAAGGAAGAATCCCTCACCTGACAATGAACGAGCACATCAAATCTAGGTGGTATCTTTCCTTGTAATTTCTTTCTCTATTCTACTTTATTATTTTCTTCATCCATTGGGGCCCATTGGGGGCAATGGAAATAAAGTTGGGGGGGAGAGAATAATTAAATTAATCAAGTCCTCAAGTATGACCGTAATCAGTTTTGTGTACTAAATTTTATCTTGATTTGAAGTAAATCAGGTGTTCTGACTAATAAATGATTAACAGTTTAGACAATTTTAGAGATATTGAGGGGCAAATTATTAAGGAAGCCCAATAAATGGTAGAGTTTAGATCAGAACAAATTCTAAAGTAATTTCAAAACCTTCAGCGCAATGATCTCAATAAAGAATCTACTTTATGAGGGTATAAGTAAAAAAGTCAAAGTATGCATAAAGTCCATCTTACAGTCTATTTAGATTAATAAAATAGATTTTTAGCATTTCTTACTGAGTAACCGAGCCTTTTCGCCTAAGTATTATGGTTCGCGTCAAAAGATGGGAATATGAAAGAACCTCTTGTAAAGTCAGTCTTAACTCATAGTCTTTTTGACTCGAGTTAGTAAGCCTGAGGGGTGTTCTACACCTAATGCCTTAAAGCCAACTGGTTTGGGAGTCATTGGCTTAAAACTCGCTATAAGAGTCAATTAGAAATCTTAAGGGGTTAGAACATTGCACTGACTATACATGCTCAAAAAATAAAAAAAGTATAAGGGGACTAAAATGCAAAAAGATACTACACTAAGCCCACAGTAAGTTAGAGGACTTAAAGAGTGAAGTGGAAAGTTGGCAAAAGAAAAAACTCTAGAAATTTTTATGGACTTCACTCAACCACGAGATGGGTAGAATTGATAACCCGATGAAATATCCCTTTGATGATCTAGCCGGGTATCAATTAACTTAGAATTGCCATGATAACTCTCATTTCTAGGACAATTTGGTACGTATTATTGATTTATCTATTTTACTCAAGAACGAGTAAAAGTTCAAATTGGGGGGTGTGATCAATACATTAATTATGCCACGAGAAGTATTATACCTATGCTATTTAATCTCTATTATTTTATTTTTTTCAAGAATTATCAAGTATAAAGGCCTAATTACAGATCAACTATGTGACCAAGCCTGAGCTCAAATCTAAGTCGATTAGGTGCATATCCAAGTTCTAAGATCACAACACCTGATGGACTAAGCAAATGTGCATGAATTTTAAAATATATTTGTTAAGATTTGATGCCTCGAGATTCAGTCCATATTGAGCCCACAGCGAGGTTCACGACAAAAATGGAGTCCAACGAGACCAAGATCACCTGAAATGGAGCTCGGATGGAGGAGATACGAGCTTTTGAAGTCGGCACGAGAATCGAGGCGGTGGAGGACCGTCGGCGACCGGCGGCGGCGCGGCCGCAGGGGAGACGCACGGGACGCACGACCCAGGCTCGCGCAGGATGCGCGACCCAGGCCCGTGCGGGGGGGGCCCGCGGCCCAGGCGGGCGCAGGCCCGCGCGCAGGTGCGGCCCAGGCCAGCGGCCTGCTGGCCCCTTGCCCCGGTCCACCGTGGACCGGGCGGTCCACGTGAGGCCTGTGGACCGCGTGGGTTTCCCACGCTTTCTCGTGGTCCACGGCACTATTCTGTGGATCGGAGCACGATCGAAGGGCCCAGGTGGCTTCCGGTCTTGATCCGACGGTCTGGGATGTGATTTGGCTTGTTTAGGATCTTAAACCTAATCTAATTAGGTTTAAACCCTGTTTAACCCTTTAAAAGGGTCCTGTGATGAAACAGAGAGGGGTGGTTAGTTTTTCTAGCATTGTACGAATCCGAGAAGAGAGAGAGAGGCGAGAGCGCTGCGAGAGAAGGAGCAGGAGGCTCCTGGACAGCGGTTGCCAGGCTTTTCAGGGGTTCAGGGGGTCTCCAAGAGAGAGAGCTTTTGTGAGGGAAACTTCAGGTGAGAGAGAATTGGATGTACAAGGGTTGAGGGTGAGGTCTCCTCTTGTAAAATTTTTTTTCATAGTGAAGTTTGCGTGCCCCGTGGAGGCGAGCCCTTTTGTGGCTGATCCACGTATTTTGATTGTTTTTCTTTTTTTTGTTTCTTCTTTCTTTCTGCTGCATCGCGTGGTACTGAAAAGGTCTTGGAAGGTGGTGTCCTGCCAGACATCCACCCTACAAGTGGTATCAGAGCAAGGCGGTACAAGGACGCAGATTGCAGTGGTGGTGAGCAAGACTGAAGATGGAGAAAACAGGAACAATCAAGATGGAGATCAACAAGTTCGATGGTAAGAGCAATTTCTCCTTGTGGCAGGCAAGGGTGAAGGATGTGCTCATCCAACAGGGGTTGATCGATGTCTCTTGTGCGATGAGAAGCCGACCACCATGGAGGTGCGGGATTGGAACGGCTACAGATGTAGGCGGTGAGTACCATCTGCATGTACCTGGCGGATGAGGTGGTGATCCATGTGCTGAGCGAGACTTCCCCGACGGTGTTGTGATCGAAGCTCGAGGAGTTGTACATGGCGAAGTCTCTCTCCAACACTCTTTTTCTCTGGAGGCAGTTTTACCAACTGTGGATGACTGAGGGACAGAGCGTGCAGGAACATCTGAGCCACTTCCAGAAGATCCTCACCGACCTTCTCAGCGTTGGCGAGAATGTTGAGGAGAAGATCAGGACGCTGGTTTTGCTGGCGTCGCTTCCCTCTTCGTACGAGTCCTTGGTGACTGCTCTTCTAGTGGGGAAGAGCACTATCAAGATTGACGAGGTCACCACAGCGATACTCCAGAACGAGGTTCTCAGGAGGGAGAACCTAGCTTCGAGCTCAGGTATCGATAGCTCAGCTTTGGTGGCTTCTGGAGGAGCAGGAGGCAGTAGACGGAGCGACAGGAGATCGCAACGAGGGCGGTCTAAGTCCGGGAGGGACTTGAGCAAAATCAGGTGTTACCGGTGTGAGGAGTTGGGGCATCTAGCCAGAGATTGCCCTCAACTGAAAAATCGGACGGTGGCTGCTGTAGCGACGGCCGGCAGCGATTCAGATGGAGATTCCTGGAGATATCTGACGAGGTATCTACTTCTTTCCAGCAGTGGATATTAGATTCTGCATGCCCCTATCATGTGTATTGTAGAGAGGAGCAGTTTGACTCCCTGGAGAACAGTGAGAGCACTGTATATCTGCGGATGGATCGAGCTGTGCGATCAGAGGCATTGGAACGGTCAGCTGGAGGACACATGACGGTGCAGTGAGGAGATTGGGGGAGGTCCGATACATACCCGATTTCAGATGGAATCTTATCTCACTTAGCAGACTGGATTCGAGAGGCTACAGGATGGTAGCTGGTGGAGGAATCCTGAGGGTGCTACGCGGCGATAGAATTGTGCTGGAGGGGAAGCAAGGGAGCAAGGACATTATTACCTGGCAGGGAGCCCAGTGCGAGGTGGAGCATGGGAGCCAGGTGGAGCCCAGAGCGAGGTGGAGCTCCAGGAGGCGGATCGGGCACGAGACAGGAGACTCGGGAGGACGAGAGGCGACGTCGCAAGGTGAGATTCCTATTACCGCAGGATGATGCCCCGAGCAGGTCTCAGGTCAGGAGGAGCACAGCATACGACGGAGATGGGATCGAGTAGCCTGGCTCGACTCCCATGTTTGCCCATCCATGATTAGCAGGTGATTGCCCCAGGGCATGGGGGTGAGGAGATCCAGAAGCTCTCGGAGTTTGGAGGAGGCCGAATATCGAGTCGAGGTGAAGATTGTTAGGATTTGATGCCTCGAGATTCAGCCCACAGCAAGGTTCGTGATGAAAAATGGAGTCCAACGAGACCAAGATCACCTGAAACGGAGCTCGGATGGAGGAGATACGAGCTTTTGAAGTCGGCACGAGAATCGAGGGGCAGAGGACCGCCGGCGACCGGCGGCGGGCGGCAGCGGTGCGGCCGCAGGTGGAGGCGCGCAGGACGCGCGACCTAGGCCCGTGCGGGACGTGCGACCCAGGCCCGCGTGGGGGGGGGGGGGCGCGCGGCCCAGGCGCGGCCCAGGCCAGCGGCCTGCTGGCCCCTTGCCCCAATCCACCGTGGATCGGGCGATCCACGGCGAGGCCTGTGGACCGCGTGGGCGTTTTCCACACATTTCTCGTGGTCCACAGACTATTCCATGGATCGGAGCGCGATCGAAGGGCCCAGGTGGCTTCCGATCTTGATCCGACGATCTTTGATGTGATTTGGCTTGTTTAGGACTCTTAAACCTAATCTAATTAGGTTTAAACCCTATTTAACCCTTTAAAAGGGTCCTGTGACGAAACAGAGAGGGGTGGTTGGTTTTTCTAGCGCCGTACAAATCCGAGAAGAGAGAGAGAGGCGAGAGCGCTGTGAGAAAAGGAGCAGGAGGCTCCTGGACAGTGGTCGCCAGGCTTTTCAGGGGTTCAGGGGGTCTCTAAGAGAGAGAGAGCTTTTGTGAGGGAAACTTCAGGTGAGAGAGAATTGGGTGTACAAGGGTTGAGGGTGAGGTCTCCTCTTGTAAAATTTTTTTTCATAGTGAAGTTTACATGCCCCGTGGAGGCGAGCCCTTTTGTGGCTGATCCACGTATTTTGATTATTTTTTTTTGTTTTGTTTCTTCTTTCTTCCTGCTGCATCGCGTGGTACTGAATAGGTCTTGGGAGGTGGTGTCCTGGCCAGACATCCACCCTACAATATTTAATGCAAGGCTTGGCATGTTATGAAGTCAATAGATGGTATGCAAGCTTGGACGTGCATGGTTTTTAGCACACAACCCTCCCAGTGGCTTAAAAGATAGCGGTTCACATAATAAAAACTGACTTTTTAGATGGGACCCATGCGATTTGGTGTTGGGAAGTTAACTATAAATAGAGGAAGTGGCGCATGGCTTATGCTGGTACGTGGGTTGGCATGGCACACGATTTTTTGGTGTTGGGATCAAGTGCTGGTAAGGTGAGAGAATTGGACGTGGACGCTGGACCAAGAGCTGAGAGATTTAAATGCATAGCTGACAGGTTAATAAAAGCAGCATCCACGTGGTTTGCACGCGAGTTAGGAGCTGGCAACGAAGACGTTATGAAGCAAGCGGAACTAACGCAGGAGCTACGAAACAGATGCGAGAACGTGGTGTGGAAGCATTTACGTGACTCAGACGCAGCTTGGAGCTTTATTAAAAGGAAAACCACAAGAGCGAAGAGGGGAGGACACGCTGGACACTGTCATTCTCCATCTCTTCTTCCATCATTCTCATTCCATATTTCATCTAGCCTAACCCTCCAAACATCCAAAAAAAGCTTCCACCATCCATCACACACCAGCCCTCTCTTCCATCTCCAACCTTCCAAACAATTCATCTGCTCAATCCCAGGAAGTCAGCGTGCAAGAGTTCAATGGAAGGCTAGACTTCTTCAACTTGGAAAGACGATGAAGCCTGCAACACAGATTTATTTTCTTTATCTTGTATTTATTTTTCATGCAGTGAAATAAAGAATTGTTTTATGCTTCATGCTCATTTAATATTCTTTCTTATTTCTTAGAGATTTGGATTCGACGTGTATGATTTATTCTTTTCACAGACATGCCATGATCTACAGATATGGTATGCGCTAGGAGAGATAGATTGTTTACATTTCAAGTTCAAGTCTCTAACTTGTAGTTGAGTTAAGGTAATCTATACTCTGGATGGACGAGCCATAATCCAAGGATATGGTTCGTACCTATCCGAGATAAATTACGCTGCTTCTTAATTATAAATCTCATCATTACGATATAAAAGTAAAAGAAAATAGAATCTATTTTACATGATGGATTCTGAATTTTCGAGGTTTCTTTCCTATTCAATTTTTTTTCATGAATTAAACTTAAATTATTATTTTCTTAGTAATTAATTAAAATCAATCTTCTCTTTTTTTTATTAATTATAAATAATTATTCGAGATCCTTGTGAAACGATCCTGATTCACCCTAGCTACATAGTAAGTTAGAATTGGATTTATTTTTGGTGCCCTGATGACGTGCATCATTCAACAGCCACCCCCTTTGCCTCAGCAACCTCTCCCTCTGTCTCAGTCGTAGCAAGCATCAGTGTGGCAGGAGCGGTAGCAGGTCGGAGGGCAAGTGGCAAAAGAAGAGTGACCCATCCAAGGAGAAATCCATATATCACTGGGGGGTCGTCTGGGTCAGGAGAGTCTCCGGATGTGAAGAAGCTAAGACTTAAGGAGGAGCAGGAGGAGGTCATCACCTTCACCGAACATGATGCAGAGGGTCTGTTCGCCCCGCATAATGATGCGGTGGTTGTAATAGCGAACATCACTGATATTAAGGTATACCGTGTCTTTATAGATAATGGAAGCTTGGTAGATATTTTGTATTTTTCTGTCTTCACCCAAATGGGGTTTACACCTAGCCAGTTAAGTAGGTTCGATACCCCAATTCAGGGTTTCTCTAGGAGTTCTGTGATCTCGGAGGGAATGATTAAGTTACCTCTCACTGTGGGAACCCCATCAAAGCAAACGATAATTCAAGTTAACTTCCTAGTGGTCAAGCTACCCTCGACTTACAATACCATCCTCGGCCATCCTAGCCTGTGGACTTTGAAAGCTATCGTCTCAAGCTGCCATCTGATGATGAAGTTTCTGACTAAGCATGGAGTGGGGCAGATCCAAGGCAACTAAGTCATGGCTCGTGAATGCTTTGTCGTTAAGTTGAGAGTAGAGAATCAACCGGCACTGGCAGAGATCCATCCTGAGCTGTCGATAGGCTTGCTAGGGAGGACCTGATAGACGGACATCCCCAACCAATCGAGGACCTTTTAGATGTCCCGTTGAGGAAGGAGAATTCGAGCCGGATGGTGAAAATCGGCTCACATCTAGATAAAGTAACCTAATGCCGGTTAATTAATCTTTTGTAAGAGAATGCAGATCTTTTCGCCTGGTTGCTGCAGACATGTCTGACATCGATTCTGAGGTGATATCACATCACCTAAGGGTGGACCCAACCTGTCAGCAAGTAAAGCAAAAGAAGTAGAGTTCTGCTCTAGAGCGTCAGAAGGCCATAGCTGAGGAAGTCGATAAGCTGCTCAAAGCTGATTTCATTTGAGAGGTCATGTACCCAGACTGGCTAGCAAATGTTGTGCTGATTAAGAAGGTAAATGGGAAATGGTGCATATGTATCGATTTTGTTGATCTCAACAAAATCTATCCTAAGGATAGCTATCCTTTGCCTCGGATTGATTAATTGATGGATGCCACCTCAGGACATAAGCTCCTTAGCTTCATGGATGCTTTCGCGGGCTATAATCAAATTTGCATGATGCCTGAGGATGAGGAAAAAATAGCTTTTATTACTACTGTCACATCTTTGACCTATGATCGTGAGCCGAAGGTCATGGCAACCACCGTATACTCATAGGAAACTCTCCTATAAGCATGCAAGGCATCTTATCATGCTATGCTAAAACAACAGCAGAATAATTAGTCAATAATTTAAATCTAAAATATAAAATCTAAATTTTAACTTTAATATCTCAATAAATTCAATAATGTTCAATACACCTTACATCAAATTCAATATGACTTTCAGTCTAAAATAAAAGTATGGAGGTTCTGCTTCTTATCACTCTTCCATTCATATCTTGTATCATCTTAATTCTCAACATCTGTAAAAATAGTAAAATAAGAGATAATAAGCTAGACAGCCCAGTAAGCAATGATCACTTTCAACAGATTTCATCAGGTATTAAAGTAAATAATTATTTATAAAAAATAATATATATAAAGTTTATCAATTCGAAATCAACTTCAATTATGCAATATAATTCATGCTAAATTTATTTTTTTTCCAAAAATTTAAGTTTTTTTCAAGATTTTAATTTTTTTTATTCTTACATTCTTTTCATCAACCATGAGCTATGACACATTTTTTCTATGACTGGATCATAATATCGCATATCTTCTTGCAGTGAGCTGCGAATCATCTGGCAGTAAAGTTCTTCGGAACCGCTGGTCTCACTGGTGGTTTGTCACTGTCTCACTGGCGACATGTCATTGGTCTTGCTAGCGACATAAACCCTTAGGATAAATCAATTGTCAATGTATATACCTCTATTGGTGGGGTACTTTATATAGTCAGATTGTCAATTCAAATTATTCTTGTATTAAAATTTTTCATAAATCATATTTCTTATTCTAATTTAATAAAAAAATATATAATCATGTGGTATCGAAATAATTGACATAATGCATAATGAAATCAAAATATTCAATCATGCTTCATCATAACATTTCAAAATAGGATATTTTTCATAATAAAATATCATTCATCCAATTCATGCATCGTTTCACAAATCATGTCAAAAAATATATTATAATTTATCGATAAATCTAAAAAAAGTAAAACATTACTTACCTCGAACATATTTCAATAATTCACATAATTTTATAATTTTTTTTTAAAAAAATTTATTCATAGATCATATCGTGATATCCCATGATCAAACATTCACAATCCTATATAGGATCAATTTCAATAATTAGAAAGGATCGGAATAATTAAGAAAAATAGAATTGATGGACACCCATATCTTATCGTCTAGATTGGTCCGATCATCTAATTTTATCTGGTCAAAATCTAACTAGGACATAAACGATCCAAAGTTTGACTATCAGATCAAATCGGATTCGAAGTGATAAGATCGAGGTTCCTTCATTGGGTTTATAAATCAAGTGGAGAGAAAAAATCAAAAGAGAGAGAATTCATGAGATACAATCTAAATTAATCAGGTGTCACAATCCAACATCTCAATTGATGTGATCAAAATGATCTAATCAAGTCATGGTTAAATCAGGATCATGGATAATCAAATTGAGAAATATCGGGTTTGATCAAGGTGAGTGCCAATACGCTGTCCGATAATCATGGATCAGGATTCTTCATTAGATCAAAAATATTAAAAAATTTTTTTATTGATAAATTTTTTTAGAAAAAAAATCGATCAAGAGAGAGAAATAATTTTAGAGAGAGAAAATTTATTTTGAATTTTTTAGATGATATGATTCAACAGATCCGATCGATCAGATCAAATCATACTGAAATTATCATATGGATAATTCAATAAAATCATAAAAAATAAAATTTTAAAAAATATTAAGTTTGATTAAGGTGGATGTCGATATACCGTCCGATGATCATAGATCAAAATTTATTATTAGGATCAATTTAATTTATCATCATTTTTCTTAAAATTCTAAAAATCTTAGAAGAGAAATAACCTAGAGAGAGAATTTTAGAGAGAGAAAGTAATGAGAGAAAGTGGAGAGAGACTAGAGAGATTAGAGAGAGAAGAAAAGAGGGAGAGAGGAGAGAGAGTCTATTTATTATTTTTCTATTTTTCTTCTTCTTTTTTTTTTCTTCTTTTTCTTTTCTTTTTCTTTTTCTTTTCCTTCCTTCTTTTCGTGGCCTCCTTTGGCGAAATAGGGGACCGTGTGGTCCCCTCCTTTGGTCGGCCGATCAGCGACATGATCGGCATGATGGTGGCCGACGGTAGAAGGGCGACGATGGGCGGTTCGGAAGAAGTGAATCCGACAGTCGGTGGTGCCACCAACGTCGAAAAATTGAGAAGAACAACAAAAAAATAGAAATTTCTTCTGCAACAAAATTCAGCGACTTCGGTCGCCGGTGATCATGCACACGGGCACGAAAAGGAAGGGGGAGAAGAGAGGGAGAGAAATCAGAGCTTATGTTGAGCTCCGACGACGTCTCCGACGAGAAATCAAGGCGAACACAGTGATGGGCTTCCGCGAGGATTTTTTGACGATCCCTACCATTTTGCCTCAGGATTCTCAGGTGGAGGAAGGGAGAAGGGGTCGCCCCCTTAAATAGAGTCAGAGGGAGGAGTTTGACCCCTCTCCGGTGAGCTTTCTGACTCCGTTTAGAAGCCGGTCGGGAGGAAGAAGACTCCCTACGGGAGTCTTCCTCAATTTTTTTTTGATGGGCTTTTGTGGGCTGGGTTTAGGGCTCAATTGGACCAAGTCATAATATTCTTCCCCTTTAAAAGAAATTTCATCCTCGAATTTTTTTTTGCTTAAGTCTTCATAATTTCTTACTTAGGATTTATGGTAAAAATCTTACCCTCAAATATTTTAATATTCTAATTATTGGTACCAATTAATTCTTAAATTATTTTATAAGAAAAATATCAATACATCAAATATTGATCCAAAACAGAACCATTTATTTTTTTATTGTCAAAATCAACATCTCAAAGATTTTCAATTTTTGAGATTTCAAAATCATGCTCTCATTCCTTATAAAATAATATTCAATACCTCATGACTAGATCAAAATCAAACCTATCTCTTGTAAATAGAAAAAAATCAATATCTTAATTTTTGAATAAAAATTTTATTTTTTTTAAATACTAACTATCCTTAATTAATCAACCCATCATAAGATAGAAAAACATACTTCTATGAATCACATGATGATATCCAAATCAGTCAAAATTCAAAAATATTTTCTCTTATTCATGCTTTCAAAGGTTAAAAATTTATCTTTTTAATCTCATCCTCAAACTTTTGATGTTTTATTTTTTTTTGATGTAAATTCATCATTAAATCATTTCATAAAGAAAAGATCAATATCACTAATATTGATTAGAATCAATATCACTATTTTTGATCATCAAAATTAATCTTTAATTCTAGATAAAGATATCAAATTTCTCATAAAAAATGTTTAAACTGCTCATGATTTAATCAATTTATCACAAGATCATAAATAAATTTTACTACATTCTCCATAGATAAATTTTTGAGTATAAAAATCTAAGATCAAAATCATTATTCGATAAACAATATCAAATTCTTTCTGATAAATAAAAAATTATTCAATTCTAAGATAAAAAAAATTTATCTTTAAATATTCTAAATCTAAAATAAAAAATTAAGGATCCACTCATCCTAAAATTAGGATGCTAAATATTTTTGTAGCATAGTAGGTGGAAGCACTACTTTTAAAAATTATATTAGGAATATTCAAAATTTTTTAAACATATTATTCTTTCTAATATCAATGAATTTTTTATGTTAAATCATATCATCTATCATAATTCTTTAATTCAAAGAGTCAATATTTCTGACTTACTCAAAATAATTCAGATCATCATGCTTCCGTTGCGTACTCTATTCTAACAATCAAAATTTTTTAGGTTCACCAAAAAATTTTGATCATATTATTTTTTATCTTATTAATAGAAAAATTTTAAAATTTTAAATTTTAATTGAAGCCAAAGATTAACTTTCGATTCTCATTTATATTTTTACTGACGTACTATAATCTTGATTAATTTTTGAGTCCAATATCATATTTAAAACCATCATATAGGTTTATTATAATCTAATATGAATCAAATCTTAATTCTCATATCAATTCAATTAGATAATTCTAAATCAAAATCCTATAAGTAAAATCAATAAGAAAATCTTTTGATACTTCATCAAATTAAGACATCATTAGAATATATAGGAATTTCAAATCATTATCTTTTCTAAAGTTCTATCATCAAGATCCTTAATATCTATCAAGTATCCTTTCATAATAATCATACAAGCCTCAAAAATTAAATTTTTATTTAATAGTAGATTCAATCAGAGACCTTGTTAATAAAAGCAAAGGAACTCTATATCAATTCCTAAATCCAAAATTTTAAATTACAAATTCACATGGATCCCATAATCTTGAATAAATATAAATCGGATCTTTTATTTTAATCTAAAGATAGCAGTTTTTTCATTAACAATCTCAACAATAATATCAGAAAATCTTTTGATCAACTTAGATAAGAAATCTTTAAATTAAAATTTCATACACATCATGTAGTCTCCAAAAGAACAAATAAGATTTATTATTTAGATCTAAGAATGATAATTATAGATTCCAGCATAATGAATATCTTACAATCTCATAATCAATTTTATCAATAAGAAATAGGCTTTTTTGCAATATCCTCAAATATGCATTCATCCTAATATGTCATTTTATATATGATCCATATACCAAGTTCAATTTCGATAAATATTTCAATCAAGTATCATAAAAGACTTTCTTAGTCTATCCTGAAATAATATTTTATCATCAAATCTTTATCTTGTCAATAATAGTTAACTTCTCAACTAGAAGTAATATCATAGTATTATTCTCACATCGAATTTGAACTTACGATTCACTTGAATAATCAATGATAAATTAATAACCATAATGCATAATAAAATTTCATGTCAATCCTTTTGTAATTATTTTTAATCAAAATCTAACTAATCATATCATGATCTATAGGTCATCCATCATATTTCAAACTCTATATATCATAATCTCTTGTGATCTTTTCATACATAATCTCAATGTTTAATCAAAAATTATAAAGATTTTTCCACTACAATCATCAAAGATCTACACCATAATGTCTCTAGTGTCTATCCACTAACACTCATTCTATACACATCTTAGTTCATCCACTAATATTTTGATACCACTCTAATTGTCACGCCCGTGACTTGAGATCGCGAGTTGAAAGTCGTGGCAACCACCACATACTCATAGAAAATTCTCTCTATAAGCATGCAAGGCATCTTATCATGCTATTCTAAAATAACAGTGGAATAATTAGTCAATAATTTAAATCTAAAATATAGCAATCTAAATTTTAACTTTAATATCTCAATAAATTCAATAATGTTCAATACATCTTACATCAAATTCAATAAGACTTTCAGTCTAAAATAAATGTATGGAAGTTCTGCTTATCACTCTTCTATTCATATCTTGTATCATCTTAATTTCTCAACATCTATAAAAATAGTAAAATAAGAGATAATGAGCTAGACAGCCTAGTAAGTAATGATCACTTTCAATAGATTTCATCAGAGATTAAAGTAAATAATTATTTATAAAAAATAATGCATATAAAGTTCATCAATTTGAAATCAACTTCAATTATGCAATATAATTCTACTAAATTTATTTTTTTTTTAAAATTTAAATTTTTTTGAAGATTTTAATTTCTTTCATTCTTACATTTTTTTCATCAACTATGAGCTATGACCATATTTTTTCTGTGGCAGGGTCATAATACTGCGTATCTTCTTGCAGTGAGCTACGAATCATCTGACAGCAAAGTTCTTCAGAATCATTGGTCTCGCTGGCAGTTTGTCACTGGTCTCACTGGCGACATGTCGCTGGTCTCACTGGCAGTATAAATCCTCAGGATAAATCAATTGCTAATGTATATACCTCCAATGATGGGGATTGCCAATTTAAATTATTCTTATATCAAAATTCTTCATAAATTATATTTCTTATTCTAATTCAATAAAAAAATATATAATCATGTGGTATTGAAATCAATCGACATAATGCATAATGAAATCAAAATATTCAATCATGCTTCATCATAACATTTCAAAATAGGATATTTTTATAACAAAATATCATTCATCTAATTCATGCATCATTTCATAAATTATGTCAGAAAAATATATTATAATTTATCGATAAATCTAAAAAAAATAAAATATTACTTACCTCGAATACATTCCAATAATCCATATAATTTTATAATTTTTTTTTCAAAAATTTTATTCGTAGATCATATCGCGATATCCCATGATCAAATATCCACAATCCTATACAGGATTAATTTTAATAATTAGAAAGGATCGAAATAATTAAGAAAAATAGAATTGATGGACACCCATATCCTATCGTTCAGATTGGTCCGATCTTCTAATTTTATCTGGTCAAAATCTAATTAGGACATAAACGATCCAAAATTTGACTATCAGATCAAATCAAATTCGAAGTGATAAGATCGAGGTTCCTTCATTGGGTTCATAAATCAAGTGGAGAGAGAAAATTAGAGGGGAGAGAATTCATGAGATACAATCCAAATTAATCAGGTGCCACAGTCCAACATCTTGATTGGTATGATCAAAATGATCTAATCCAAGTCATGGTTAAATTAGGATCATGGATAATCAAATTGAGAAATATCAGATTTGATCAAGGTGAGTGCCAGTACACTGTCCGACAATCATGGATCAGATTTTTTATCAGATCAAAATATTAAAATTTTTTTTATTGATAATCTTTTTAGAGAGAGAAATCGATCAAGAGAGAAAAATAATTTTAGAGAGAGAAAATTCATCTTGGACTCTTCAGATGATATGATTCAACAAATTCGATCGATCAGATCAAATCATACTGAAATTATCATATGGATAATTCAATAAAATTATGAGAAATAGAATCTTAAAAAATATTAGATCTGATCAAGATGGATGTCGGTATACTATCCGACGATCACAAATCAAAATTTATTATTAGGATCAATTTCAATTCATCATCATTCTTGTCAAAGTTCTAGAAATTTTAGGAGAGAGAAATAACTTAAAGAGAAATTTTAGAGAGAGAAAGTAGAGAGAGAAAATAAAGAGAGATTAGAGAGAGATTAGAAAGAGAAGAAAAAAGGGAGAGAGAGAGTCTATTTATTATTTTTGTATTTTTCTTCTTCTTTTTCTTTTTTTCTTCTTTTTCTTTTCTTTTTCTTTTTCTTTTCCTTCTTCTTCTCGTGGCCTCCTTTGGGCGAAACAGGGGACCGTGTGGTCCCCTCCTTTGGTCGGCCGATCAGCGGTGTGACCGGCATGGCTGTGGCCGACGGTGGAAGGGCGACGATGGGCAGCTCAAAAGAAGTGAATCCGACGGTCGGTGGTGACCACCGATGTCGGAAAATGAGAAGAACAATAAAAAAATAAAAAATTCTTTCACAACAAAATTTGATGACTTTGGTCATCGGCAATCGTGCACACGGGCATTGGAAGGAAGGAGAAGAAGAGAGGGAGAGAAATCAGGGCTTACCTCGAGCTCCGACGATGTCTCCGACGAGAAATCAAGGTGAGCACGGCGATGAACTTCCGCGAGGATTTTTCGATGATCCCTACCTTTTGTCTCGGGATTCTCAAGTGGAGGAAGGGAGAAGGGGTCTCCCCCTTAAATAGAGTCAGAGGGGAGGAGTTTGACTTTCCTTAGTGAGCTTTTCAACTCTGTTTGGGAGCCGATCGGGAGGAAGAAGACTCCCTATGGGAGTCTTCCTAATTTTTTTTTTGATGGGCTTTCGTGGGCTGGGTTTAGGGCTCAATTGAGCCAGGTCATAACACTGACCATGAACTCTATTGTTATAGGGTAATACCCTTTGGTCTGAAAAATGTAGGGGCCACCTATCAGTGATTGATGGATAAAATCTTCAAAGATAAGCTCGACCACAATATGGAGAAGTATGTTGATGACATACTTGTCAAGAGCTGAGCTATCCCAGACCACTCAGAGGCTTCTAACTAGTGAAACATCCTTCAACTTGGCTTTCGAGACTGAGGCAGTTATTTTCATAGAGTTTGGATTTCCCTCTCTCAAGATTGAGGAATATAATAAGGACACCAGTTTGGTGTGGCTCCATGCCAATCTTGATCTGATTGAGGAGAGTAGGGAATGCATTGCTGTTAGAATGGCTGCTTACCAGCAGCAGGTGGCCAGATATTACAACTCTCAAATTAAGCCAAAAAAGTTTCAAGCTGGTGATCTGGTGCTGTGTCGAGCTAAAGTCTCACAGCCTATCGAGCAAGGGAAGCTATCGCCCAACTGGAAAGGTCCTTACCAAGTGGATAAAGTGGTACGCCTAAAAACATATAATCTAAAGCAGCTCGACAGGACTTCGATTTTTAGGTCATGAAACTCGACAAACCTCTGCATATATTACCAATAATGTAACAATACTTTTCATGAAAATAAAATTTGTAGAGCCATCAATTTATGATGGACGCTCGAGTCCTCCAAGAGTTGCCTCCTCCTTCCACTTAGGACCCTAAACCATAACTACGATCTATTAATGTGATGCCTAACTTACCAGACTCTCAAGAAGACCTCGACGACTTCGAGACAGGACTAACTTACCAGACCCCTATAGAGCTCAAGTCGCACGAGAAGCGAAGGAAGACCCTTGAGAAAACTTTCGGAGGGATAACTAATCAGACCCTTAGAATACTATCGAGAGTACAAGAAGCCATAGGCATAAGTTTGCCACCGCACACATTGCCTCTCATGCGAAGATGAGAATTGCTAAATGCTGTAGGCACAAGATCGTCATAGGCACACAATGCCACTCATGAAGGATAACTAATCAGACCTTTAGAATACCGTCGAGAGTGCAAGATGTCATAAACACAAGCTTACTGCTGACACATACTACCTCTCGTGCGAAGACGAGAAGTACTAGATATCATAGGCATAAAATCGCCATAGGCACACAATGCCATTCGTAAGGGATAACTAATCAGACCCTCAGAATATCATCGAGAGTACAAGATGCTATAGGCATAAGCTCGCCGCTGGCACACATTACCTCTCATGTGAAGATGAGAAGTACTAGATGCCATAGGCACAAGATCACTGCAGACACACAATATCACTCGTGAGGGATAACTAATCAGACCCTCGAAATATCGCTAAGAGTGCAAGATGCCATAGGCACAAGCTCGCCACTGTTACACACTACCTCTCGCATGAAGATGAGAAGTGCTAGATGCCATAGGCATAAGATTGCCATAGGCACACAATGCCATTTGTGAGGGATAACTAATCAGACCCTTGAAATATCGCTGAGAGTGCAAGATGTCGTAGGCACAAGCTCACCACTGGCACACACTGCCTCTTGCGCGAAGATCAGAACTACTAGATGCCGTAGGTACAAGATCACCGCAGGCATGCAACGTCACTCATAAGAGATAACTAATCAGACCCTTGAAATACTGCTGAAGAGCCCTGAATGCCAAAGGCACAAGATCGCCACCACCACACACTGCCTCTTCAGAAGAATAAAAAGATGGACAATATATGGCCAGAGGCATTATTTCAATAGTACTCCTTCCACCTGAGGCATTATCTCAGACTCAGGAGTAGGAGGTAGTGTTGAGGTTATTATTATGATGCCTCAGATCCATGGATGATCGGACTATATTCAAGTTGTTCCAAACTGCTCTAAGATCCATGGACGGTCGGACTATATTCAAGTTGTTCCAAACTGCTCTAAATATGTTCATTTCAATCGAAGTTGTTCTAAATATATTTATGTTGAAGTTGAGCTATCTAGAACCTTACTCGTGTTGAGCACTGAGCATTTTCTCATGCTAATTTGAGCTATTCGGATCCTTACTTATGTCGAGATGAGTAGTAAGCATTTCTTCATGCTGATCTGAGCATTTACTTGTGCTATTCTCTACGAGCCTAGTAAAATTCACAAAATTCATAGATATAAATTTAAAGTTGGAATCAAAGTAAAGACTTTCAAAACAAAGCATTCTTTTTATTCATTAAAGTCTTTACAAAGAAAAAGCCGATGCTCCAAGCACTTTACAAAAAAAAAACTAGTGTTTCAGATACTTTACAAAGAGAGAACAGTTGCTTAGGCACCGTCTTGTGAACAAAAGAAGAAAACAAGGAAAGAAGAAGATGAGGGATGTCTCATTGCAATCGATGGAGCATCGGATCGGCTAAGTGAGCTGGTCCGATTTTCATCCATTGAGGAATTTGCCTTCTCACCTTCCGAGTGAGCTAATTTAATCTTCATCCATCGAGGTCTCCACCTCTTCATCGGTACTGCCAGTCTATATGCCATAAAATTTTAGATACAGTATTATCTTAGCAGATGGGCCTTACAATCATCAAAGCTCTAGATGAAGGCGGTGGTGGCGACGTTGAGCATTTTCTCCTGAACACCGTAGAATCTTGAAACTTTGCAATGCAACGCTCCTGAATTGCAGGCAGGATGTGCTCAAGCTGAAGGGGGAGTCTGATCATAGGAGGCAGAGAAGGGGGGACCCTATGAGAAGAGGATGCACCAGCCCGCCTAGCTCTTTTCCTTTCATGGGCTAAATACCTCTGGCGGGCATCCCTTGCAAAGGCATTCTGCTTTCTCATCTATTGTTCAATTAACTCTAAAAGTGGTAGATTCGAAGGCAACAACATGGCAGTAGGTGAAGAAGGAGACTTCTTGCCATAGAAGAAGTAGAGATCTTTTTACTCTTTGATTTTCTATTTATAAGCACTAGCAGCCACATCAATCGCCAATCGACGCTTCTCATAAGTTAATGGCCAAGCAGTTAATGATGTGCTTTCTTCAGAGTGGGAATAAATCCCTGCGATGCTTCACAAAATAGAATGTGCCCACATGGCGCATCTTCATAGGCCCCATACTGTCTCCTAGGTGTGGTCTTATTAGGTGAGTCATCGATCATCATTCTATAATCGTCCGCATTTAAGGGAGTAGAATGAGGTTACCGTTTAATTAAATTATCTCAAATCGGTATAAGTTCACATAGCAGAAATATGACAAAAAGGATTCTACTTATTTTATTCCTTTCAAAATTTTCTTACAATGATCCTAAAATAAAAAAAAAATACAAAAATTACAGGATAGTGCCTGGAGCTGAGGTGCCAGCTGTTAAGATATCCGCAGTGGTAGGATCCCAGATTTCATCTGGGATCCTAAATTCAAAATCAAATCTAGATATTTGGTAGCAACTTAGGTTCGGATAGACTGCCTTTCGATGTCATAAGCATCGACAGAATATTTAGCTCTTTTTTCCTCATATTCTTCTAAGGCTCGAAAGTCCTCCATAGCCTTAGAAGTGGCCTCGACTATTCGCTTCTCTTCATCCTCCAGTCGGGCCTTCAACTCTCTTATTTTCTTTTGCAGGCAAGAGTTCTCCTCGCTAGCAGTCAGGTTCCTCTTTGTCTGAGCTTTGAACTCTACTGTTTTAACCAGCAATCGAGAATTCTCCTTAATAGCCTTCCTCAACATCATCTCAGCATCTTCGACTCTCCTCTTGGTAGTGTCAGCTTTCATGGAGACTTCTCCAATCTCCTTCTTCACCTTCTTTTTTACTCTTTTGAGCATCTCTACATCAAGCTCAGGCTTCTTTGCCTCTTTGGCCAGCTCACGAGAGTTTTTAATGTACCCGTTCAAGTAATGGGTGAGCTGATAAGTAAAAAAAAATTCATAAATGATAAATGAGCATATAGTAAGTGCTAAATGGGAAAGTCCTAACATACCCGGATGAGACAATCCATGGCTCCTCTCCTCATCTCCCTCCGAGGAATGTTTAGCAGCTCGTTCGCATCGACTGGGAGAAGCAGTCCTTAGAGTAGCTCGCTCGTCAACATGGGATCCCTCAGTGTTGAGGCCTCAAGCTTCAGCCCAGCTAGTGTAGTTCCAGATGCACCGGCAACCTTGACTGGTGCCGCATCTGAGTTGGATCTGACAGCGGGTGAAGCTAGTCAGGTCGCTGAGCTGAAAGGAGGAGGTAGGCTCAGAATCACCTCCTCCAAGCCTTGGTCTGTACGGCCCACCTAGGTGGTAGGCAAGCTGCTTTTCACCTGTGTAATCTCATGGTCTTCTAGATAAGAAGGTTCAAACTCCTTGGCCTCCGAAGTCGGTTGTGTGGGATCTCTGACTTTAGCCTGGAGGCTCCACCAAGTGGTGGGCTTGGCACATCTTTTCCACAAGATTTTCTTCTCCTTCTTTGGTGGGCTCGAGCTCTTTCCAGCATCCAACTCTACGATTATGGTGATCAAATTGTAAGGCAAACAGAGCCAGAAGATTTAAACCCAAAACAGCTGATTCATGTACCTTGAGGAGCGACTTGATTGATACCAACATTAAACAGTGTCTGAGCTGACAGCAGCTCTTTTAACTTTGGAACCCTGAAGTTTCATAGAGCTGCCATCTCCTGCTCCAGACTCTTGTTCGTCGAAAGTTTCTTTAGCGTAGTCTCTCGTGGTTCACCCTAGGTGATAAAATTTCAGTCTTCGCCTGATGTCTGCGAGATGAAGAAAAATCTTGATTTTTAACTGTGCACGATGGAAGGCATATCCAAAAATATTAGGTAGAAGCCATTCTTCTTCCATGGAGTCACATACCACCACCCACGTGAGTCTGGATGCCACTTAAGGCTGAAGAGAAAATGAAAAAATGTGGCATTTGGCACAACCCCAGCTAGCATGCATACCACGGTGAAGCCGTATATATGCCATCATGCATTCGGCACCATCATACACGGTGATATTTCAAAGTATTGGAGGAGTGCCATGAAAAAAGGATGAAGAGGAAGCCTCAGCCCAGCTCGAAAGCACTCCTTGTAGAAGCCCATACGTCCTGAAGGTAGATGACAGACTCGATCACCCAGCCTTGGGACTTCAAGTTAGAACGTGGAAGGTATTTGATATTGTTCATGTAGCATGATTATATCTCGCTCTGTCAACTCTGATCTGAAGCCCAGCAGGGCAAAATCAGGCTTCATGGTGGCCATCTGTCTCTCATGCAGAAAAGCCATGAAAAGATGAAGAAGAGAGGAACTCACAGTAGAAGGAGAAGATAACTAGAACTTTGCAAGGTCCACATCTTCTTCTGTTTGGAGATTTTAAATAACTTCAGACTTGAATGAGACCTCCAAAAGCCATGTCCCATTGATGCATTAATTGTAGGAGATGTACATCGACAGAAGACTAGCATATGCATGACACGTGGAGACTACGATGGATGTGATTACTTCCATCGATATGGTAGTTAATGCCAATGGCAGACGAATCACACTTTATGCCACTTTTGAAGAAATTTGTGCAGACGTGTGCCAATTCCTCCCATGCGGATGCAATTCGAATTTCAATTTTTTCAAAATCTGTACGACAGGTATGAAAATTCATTCTGGATTGGAATGAGAATTGTAGTCTCTACTACACCTGTAATTCTAACCATAGCTAGAGCATGCTCAGATTTTCGCCCTAACTTTAGCTCGACTTGTGCCTTGCTTGAAGCATAACACAGGCTAAGTATTCGCTTGGGCTATTAATCTAATCAAGTTTTATAGTCATAGCCAGGGGTCGAGCATATGTTAAAGACTTTGATTCACATATTTAAAAGCATGATTCATATTCATCAAACAAAGAAGAATACATCTGTTCCTATGGAGATTCTATTACAAGACCAGGGGCCTCGGATCATAGAGAATAAAAAAAGAAGAGGGCATAAATCACTCCTCAGGGGGATTGTCGGGGTGGTCGTCTGTGGGATGGTATTCCTCAGCACTGACGATGCCTTCAGTCTGGATGGCTGCATCGATCTTATCCACCTCGTTTGGAAAGTAGGATGTCATTATAAACCTCGACCAATTTTTCGACGACACCGCTATAAATCTTCATCCAGACAATCGATTTGAAGATGTTTGATGAAGTCAGGAGGAAGGTGCACCTGGGCAATGGACTTGCACTTCTTGAAGCTGTGAAGAACTTTGCCTTGCAAGCTTGGGCTATGATTTTAGCTCTTTCTCTAGCTACTTTCTCTTGCTTTCAGTGTGTTTGAGTAAAATCCCTTGATCTATAAATTTACCGCAGAGAAGCTTATGATTTCCTTTCTCTCTTCCAACCTCTTCTTTAGGTGCTCCAACTTCGATCCGATCTCCTAGACTCCTGAGAGTGGCTCTAGAGAAGCCTAAACTTTCTTGGAAGTGGAGCACCCATTTTTTCAAGGAGCTCTCTCCATGGCTCGTCCCTTCGAGGTTTTGACCCTCTTGGATGGACCACCACTGGGACTCCTTTGAAGTGAGTTTCAAGATGAGGAGAATCTTTTTTTGCTTCAAGTGTCCTCCTCAGATGCTCTAGGTCATCACGGATCCGGTGACAGTGTCTCTCAGCCTCAAACCTCTATCTCTTGAGGGTTCTAATCCGCCCTTCGAGATCTTCAACCGTCCTATCGGTCCTGAATTTCTATCATTCGATTGCCTCAATCTCTCTTTTGACCTACCACAGTTCTTCATTCTGATGGAGAATCGACTTCTGAGCCTCCTAAAGAGCCTCCTCTATAAAGCTGTGCTTCTTAGCTAGCTCAGTATTATTCTTCTCTAGATGCTCTAACCGATACTTCAGCAAGTCGATCTCTTTCTTTTTCATCGTCAGAACATCGAGATTGGAACTAGCGAGGCTCGCCAAATATTGGCCCACATGTATGAGAGATCTTAAAGCATCGATAGATCACTTCTCTCTCCTTTGTTCGTTGAGGAACAATCTCTTGGTTGGTGGTATGAGGTTCCTTAAGTACTCCATCATGGATTGAAGGTTCCCTCCTATGGATAGAGCATGAGGCATTAGATCTGAGGGTCCCGCATGAGAAGTGGATGCAAGAAAGCACCCAGCAAGAGTCGCCATCTCTAGAGATCCCCCAGTCTCCATTGTCGTTGCTAGATCCTTCTCCAAGTTGTTGACCACCTTCTCCATCCATGCTACCTCAGTTGGATTTTTTTTCAGAGCATCCCTCAGTGCTCATTTTCGGTGCTGTCTCAGTCGGTGCCCTGTAGATCAAAATTTCTCCTGGAGAATCCTACATCATGGCTTCCAATGATGGGATCGTGGGCTCAGCAGCAAGAGCGGCATATTTTTCTTTCCCGATCGCAGATTTTGTTTCAGCAATCAGAACCACAACTTGTCTCCTACGAGTCAGAATTTGCTCAAGTCTCTTCATGCACTGTGAATCTATCTTGCTCCAAGGAATCATGATGAATAATCACACAAAAGAAGATATGTGGCTACCTGTGCCTTCAAAGTGCAAATTTAAAGGAGAAAAAAAATGAAAAGCCATCGTAAAAAGGCAGGTGTGAAGGCAGAAGCGCGTGGCATTGGATCTGAGGTACTTTTGGAGTACTCTTTTCATCTGATTCTCAGACTCAGGAGTAGGAGGGTAGTGTTATGGTGGTTATCGTTCGCATCTCAAATTAGCACTACATCATAAGATATTTCAAGTTCTTAGATCATCAACATGATCGTTGATCGTCGTATGAGTTGAGGAGTCCGTCTCCATACTAAGTTGAGGCATCCATGAGGTCTAATCTATGTATGAGTTGCCCATGTCACCTCAGTCAATTTATCTCTTCAACATGTGCGATAGCTGTTCATCTCAAATAGATAGGATCTGGCATAACCATCTCCTATGATCTCATGGGAGCAATTAAGGACTGAATTATCTCATCCAGTTTGAGATGTCTAATGATCCGACAATCTCGGGATCATGCAATCTCATAGCTAACAACCTAGCTATCCGACATCCTTCTATATAAACAATCGAGCCCCGAGGATCTAAGTAAGTCCAATCAAATCTCTCTCAGAGAACTCGTTGCTGCTCCTTTGTTCTCTACTTTTCTAACTTGAGCATCGAAGGATCCTCATCAGAGCCACAACCTCCAGTTTGGAATTTATCTTGTAGGTGACTCCAGCACTAGCATCTCTACATGAGGATCAGGCATCCATTTTTTGACCTCGATCGATTTAAGCGGCAACAGATAATGGACGTCAGCAGAATATTCAGCTTTTTCTCTTCATATTCTTCTTAGGCCCAAAGTCCTTCACAGCCTTAGAAGTGGTCTCGGCTATTCGCTTTTCTTTACCCCCCAGTCGGACCTTCAGCTCTCTTATTTCTTTTTGTAGGTGAGAGTTCTCCTCGCTAGCAGCTATGTTCCTCTTCGCCCGAGCTTCAAACTCCACTGCCTTGCCCAGCAGTCGAGAATTCTCCTCAACAGTATCCTCAATATTACCTCAGTATCTTCGGCTCTCCTCTCAATAGTATCAACTTTCATGGAGACTTCTCCAACCTCCTTCTTTGCCTTCTCTTTTACTCTTTTGAGCATCTCAACTTCGAGCCTAGACTTCTTCGCCTCTTTGGCCAGCTCATGGGAGCTTTCAATGTACCTATTCAAGTAATGGGTGAGCTGGTAACTAAAAAAAAATTCATAAATAATAAATGAGCATATAGTAAGTGCTAAATAGGAAAGTCCCAACATATCCGGATGAGGCAATCCATGGCTCCTCTCCTCATCTTCCTTCAAGGAATGTTCAGTAACTCATTCGCATTAGTAGGGAGGAGCAGTCTGGAGAGTAGCTCGCTCGCCAGTGTGGGATCCCTCAATGCTGAAGTCTCAAACTTTAGCCTAGCTGGTACAGTTCCAGATGCATCAACAACCTCGATGGGTGCCTCATTCGAAGAGGATCCGACAGTGGGTGAAGCTGGTCGGGTCGCTGAGCTGAAAGGAGCAGGTAGGCTCAAAATCACCTCCTCCAGGCCTTGGTCTGCATGGCCCACCCAGTAGCCTGCGGTAGCCAAGGTGGTAGGCAAGCCACTTTTCACCTGCGTAATCTCATGGTCTTTCAGATGAGAAGGTTCAGACTCCCTGGCCTCTGAAGTCGATTGTGTGGGATCTCTAACTCTGGATTGGAGGCTCCGCTCGGTGGCGGGCTTGGCACCTCTTTTCCATAAGATTTTCTTCTCCTTCTTTGGCAGGCTTGAGCTCTTCCTAGCATTCAGCTCTGTAATCATGGTGATCAAATTATAAGACGACAAAGTCAGAAGATTTAAGGCCAGAACAGCTGACTCATGTACCTTGAGGAGCGACTTGGTTGATACTGACATTAAATAGTGCCGAGCCGACAGCAGCTCTTTCAACTCTGAAATCTTGAAGCTCCATAGAGCTGCCATCTTCTGCTACAGGCTCTTATTCATTGAAGATTCCTTTAGCGTAGCCTCTCGGGGTTCGTCCTAGGTGGTAAAATTTTAGTCTTCGCCTGATGTCTGTGAGATGAAGAGAAACCTTGGCTTCCAGCCATGCACGATGGAAGGCATACCCAAAAATATTAGATAAAAACCATCCTTCTTCTTTCGCAGAGTCACATACCACTACCCGTGTGAGTTTAGGTACGGCTTGAGGCTGAAGAGAAAATGGAAGAACACCACTTACACGATGATATTTCAAAGTATTAGAGGAGTGCCACAATAAAGGGATGGAGAGGAAGCCTCAGCCCAACTCAAAAGTACTTCTTGTAGAAGTCTATACGTTATGAAGGTAGACAACAGACTCGATCATCCGACCTCAAGTCTTCAAGTTAGAATGCAGGAGGTATTTGATATTGCTCATGCAGCATGATTATGTCTCGCTCTGTCAACTCTGATCTAAAGTCCAACGGGGTAAAATCAGTCTCCATGGTGGCCATCTCTCTCTCTCTCATGTAGGAAAGCCACAAAAGGATGAAGAAGAGAGGAACTCACAGTAAAAGGAGAAGATAACCAGAACTTTGTAAGGTGTGTATTTCATTCTATCTGAAGATTTTAAATAACCTCAGACTTGAATGAAACCTCCAAAAATTGCCTCCCATCAGTGCATTAATTGCAGGAGACGTGCATCAACAGAAGACTAGCTTACGTGTGACACGTAGAGACTGCAAATGGATGTGATTGCTGCCACTGATATAGTACTTAATGTCAATGGCAGACGAATCACACTTTATGCTACTTTTGAAGGAATATATGGAGACATGCGCCAATTCCTCCCATGTAGATGCAATTCAAATTTTAGTCTTTTCAAAATCTGTACGACAGGTATGAAAATTCACCCCGGATCGAAATGAGAATTATAATTTCTATTACACTTGCAATTCTAACCATAGCTAGAGTCGGCTCAGATTTTCACCCTAACTTCAGCTCGGCTCGTGCCTTGCTTGAAGCACAACACAGGCTATGTATTCGCTTAGGCTATTACTCTAATCAAGTTTTGTAGTTATAGCCAAGGGCCAAGCATATGTTAAAGACTTTAATTCACATATTTAAAAGCATGATTCATATTCATCAAAAGAAGAAGAATACATCTGTTCCTATGGAGATTCTATTACAAGACC
>NC_025994.2:58020660-58087116 GCF_000442705.2 Elaeis guineensis
CAAATCAAAAATAAATTTAGATTAGATTCAAGGCTATGGACTTGATCCAATCCTTATCTAATAAGGAATCGAAGTCCAGAGAAGAATTGGGTTTAACTATGTGCTAACATGGTTCTCTTAAATCTAATAGAATTTAATAAATTTAACTCAATTAGAACTTCACAAGTCTAATTGATTAATTCAAGATTAAATCCCTTAATGTGTTACCCCATAGGTTTCATTCTATCTGGTAGTGAGATATATTATAATCTCCATCACAATATCATTGAAACTCCTTTCAATGGATTGAAATAATTTCAGCTCTACCCTTCGAGGATTATCGATCATCAAGATGACGTCCGATGAGTCCCACAATCCATCAGTAATACCTAGCAGTATGTAGTGATAACCTAGTAGAATGAAAGTGTGAACTCTTAGGTGCAGTTATCGTATGATTTAGTTCTTCTATCATGAGTCCTGACTTGATGGAGATCATGAAAAATTTGTCAAACTCTATCATCAGTCATATGCTAGATTAGCTTGACTCGAGTTCACTTGTGAATTTCGTGAAAACTCATTTTCAGTATTCATACTTACTTTGGTCAAAGACTTTCTGAATTCAGTCTCATAAATTACATAAGACTTCTCCTTTTCTATCAAGATCATTAGATTCCTTCTAAGTGCATCTTACTCCTAACATGAACCTAAATCTATTGTAGCCAACATACATAACAAGGATCCGAATGGCTAGAGACTAAAAAAATATGCAGTGAAACTTAGTAACCTCACTACAAATAGTCGATAACATCATTGGTCAAAGGATCACTCACACAATTGCAGCATCGAGATAATTATTGACGAGTGAGTAGACATCCAAATGATTTTTCATGTTGGTCATGCTTAGTACAAGTTATTCTCTAACAACCACTCGCACTCTCACTCCAGTATCCCTACACTACAGATCCGAGACTCATCTATCCATTAGAGAGGTGATCTATGTACCGATCTTAAATGAATTGATCACTATCCTTCATAACGATCTTTTAATCAAAGTATTTAGAAACTAATCACTAATAATGTATGTCTCAAATTCTCAACATCTTTGAGAATATACAAAATTATTTTTGTTAATTTTTAGGATAAATCATGGATATATAAATATGATTGAAATAAAAAGCTCTTTATTAATATAAAAATTTTATAACTACAAAGATAAGTTCTGAAAATATAAAATGTGTCAGTCAATAATTGGCTTCTAGGGTACTCATCTAACAAACTCCCACTTGACCTAAAGCTAATTGGCCATATATCTAAAGCCCATCTTTTTAAGGTGACCTTTGGTCTTCTGCTGGTCGAGAGGCTTAGTTAGCAGGTTCACCACGTTATGTGTGGAGTCGACTTTCTACACGTCAATGAACTTTTTCTCAAGGTATTTGCGTATGATGTGGAACCACCGCTCTATATGCTTGAACATCTGATGAGACCTGAGCTCCTTAGCAAGGGCTATGACATCGTTGTTATCATAGTGCAGTGCAATGACATCTGATGGTATCACACCCAGCTTTGTAATGAACTTCTTGAACCAAAAGGCTTCCTTAACAGCTTCAGAGGTGGTGATATACTCAGCTTCTATGATCGAATCTATAATGATCAGCTGTTTGGAACTCTTTCAGCTAACCTCACTACTATTACACCAAAAAATACATTTCGATGTAGACTTTCTATTATTGATATCAGTTATAAAATCTGAATCAGTGTATCTCTCAACTTTCAGCTTCGATCCTCCACCAAAGATCAATAACAAATCCTTAGTCCTTGTCAAATACTTAAGGATGTTTTTTCCAGTACTTCAGTGTTCTTCATCTGGATTCACCTAATATCTATTTGTGACACTCACGACAAGGGCTATATTAGGTCGTGTACATAACATGGCATACATGAGGCTCCCAATTATCGATGCATAAGAGATCTTGCTCATATGTTGGATCTCCTCAGGTGTGTCAGGGCACATCTTCTTGGTGAGATGAATGCCATGTCTAAGGGGCAAAAGTTTTTTTTTGAAATTTTTCATGCTGAACCTCTTTAGCACCTCCTCTATGTACATTCGCTGTGAGAGTCCTATGATTCTCTTAGATCTATTCCTATAGACCTTTATACCAAGAATGTAGGAAGCTTCTCTTAGGTCTCTCATGGTGAATTCTTTTGACAACCATACTTTGATCGATTTCAGTATAGGAATATTATTCTCAATCAGGAGGATATCATCCACGTACAATACGAGAAAGGTGAAAGCACTCTCACTGACCTTTTTATATACACATGGCTCCTCATTTTTTATGAAATCAAATATTTTGATCACATCATTAAAGTGAGTGTTTCAACTTCAAGATATTTGCTTGAGTCCATATATGAACCTTTACAGCTTGCAAACCATATGATCACTATTACTGGATATGAAACTCAAAGGCTATTCCATATAGATATCTTCCTCAAGATATTCATTTAGAAAGATAATTTTCATATCCATCTGTCAAATTTCATAATCATGAAAAGTTACTATCGTAAGTAGAGTGTGGATGGATTTCAGCATGGCCATGGGCGAAAAAGTTTTATGATAGTCAATGTCTTCATGTTGACTATAACCTTTTATGACCAACCTTGCCTTATAGGTCTCTACCTTACCATCCGACCTTTTTTTTTTTTATAAATTTATTTACACCTAATAGGTACAATACCTTCAGGTAGATCTACTAAGAACCAAATCTGGTTGGAATGCATGGAATCAATTTCTGACTTTATCGCTTCCATCCATTTCTCAGAGTCAATATCTAACATTACCTCATCATAGATCTTTGGATCATTCTTAATGTCCCTATCTCTCACAAGGAATGCTTCCTCTAAATCTTCTATAAGAATACCTAAGAATCCTTCAGGAGGATGGGAGACCCTACTTGATCTACGAGATGGAGAAGGTACCACATCTACTGGCTCATTATTGAGTTTGGATTCTTAGACTCGATGCTTTTCAGAGACCTTCTTTTCGAGCTTAATCTTTCTCACACTGCCTCCATCTTGAATAATTTTTTTTTCTAAGAAGATGACATGATGGCTCACAGTCACATTATGATCCTCAAGAAGATAGAGGTAGTATCCTATGATTTTCTTAGAATACCCAATAAAATGAGTCTTAAAAGATCTAGCCTCTAATTTGTCCGCCTGCAGCTGCTTGACATAAGTCGGATATCTTCAAATCTTGAGATACCTAAGAGCTGGCTTCTTACCATGCCATAACTCGTATGGAGTGGTAGGAATGGATTTAAAGAGAATCTAATTCAAAAGATGAATTACAAAAAGTAATTCATGTCCCAGAGAAACACAGGAAGATCTGTGAAGCTCATCATGGATCGAATCATATCTAATAGGATCCGATTCCTCCTTTCGGATATCCCATTGAGCTGAGATATTTCTGAAGGTGTCCACTATGAGACTATGCCAATATCTTTGAGATAGGCCTAAAATTTCTTACTAAGGTATTCTCCTCCTCAATCTGATCGAAGAATATTTATAGATTTTTTAATTTATTTTTCTATTTCATGTCTAAACTCTATGAACTTTTCAAAGACTTCATACTTTCGATGCATCAAATACATCAAATCATACCGTGAATAATCATCGATAAAAGTTATGAGGTAGATATAACCATCCCTGACTTATACATCGAATGGACCGTACATGTCAGTGTGTATCAGGGCAAATATCTCAGTGGCCCTTTCTCCTTATCCCATGAAGGGTTCTTTGAAAATAGGACTCACAAATCAGATAAGACTCAAAAGTCAATGACCTGAGAAGACTATCTTTCTTTAGTTTATTGAGTCTGTCCTCTCCTATGTGGCCTAGCCTAAGGTGCCATAGATACTTTTGGCCAATCCTATCTCTAAGTCTCTTAGACCCTATGGCATTCACAGTTTGCTCATTAATATTAACACTCGCATCCATATGCAAATGATAAAGACCATCAATCAAGAAAACATATGTAATAACTTTATTTTCAAAATAAATTACACACATTTCTTTATTGAAATAAAAATTATAGTTATCTTGTACCAGTATAGATATAAAAATTAAATTCCTACTGACTATAGGTACATAATAGCAGTCTTTCAAATTAAACTAATGCCTAATGATAATCGTAGAGGATAGGTCCCAATGGCTACAGCAGTAACTCTTGCTCCATTGTTGATCCAGAGAGTGATCTCATCTTTTCTCAACCCTCTAACTTCTTCAAGACCCTGCATAGAAGTGCACGAATGAGCACTTGAACTAAAATCTAGAACCCAATTAAAAGAAGAGAAAATCGTTAGATTAGTTTCAATTATGAGCAAGTCAGACATATCTTCAGAAGGCCCATCCTTCTTCCTGTTCTTCACAGTTACTAGGTAGGCCAGACTGTTCCTTCTCCAGTGGCCTTCAACATTGCAATGAAAATACTTTTTCTTTTATTGTCAGCCTTCTTTGAAACTTGCTTCTTGGGCTTGGCCTCATTCTTTTACTTTTTTGCAGGCTTCTTCTTTTTCTTGAAAGAAGACTTTCTCTTAGAGAAAGTTTGCTCCACAATCAGAACCATACCCTTCGAACTTTTCAAAGTATCCTCAGCTGTTACCAACATATTCAATAATTCAGATAAAGTACTATCAATCTTATTCATATGGTAGTTCATAATAAACTGCCCATACAAATTATGAAGAGACTGAAGGATCAAATCCACCTGTAATTTTTTATCCATGTTCATCTCGAGTTTCTCAAGCTCTTCGATGTCCTTGATCATTGTCAAACAATGATCATTGATGGACTGTCCATCACATATTTTCACTCTGAATAGTCTTCGAGAGATCTCAAAGTGAGCTGTGCGACTCTGCTCACCATACAACTCTTACAGATGAGTCAGCATCTCCTTGGCAGTCCTCATGTCTTCATGCTGTTGTTGAAGATCATTGGATATGGATGCTAGAATGTAACACTTTGCCTTATTGTCCTTATCTATCTACTTTTCAAGTACGGCTCATTGATCAGGAGATGGCAGAGCTGGTAACATAGGTACATCCTGATTTAGGATATGGGTTAGTTTCTCAAAATTGAGAATGATTTTCAAATTCTAGAGCCAATCTTTGGAGTTTGTTTTGGTCAACCTATTTGTATTAAGAATACAGGCTAAGGGATTGGCACTCGATATGGTTATCTGCAGAGAGAATAGTTTCTAATTAGATGTTTGTATTTATTAAATATTTATTCTAAGAACTTTAAAAATAAATAAAGACTCTCACTATTTTTTCGAATCTCCCACACTCCTCGAATGGAGAAACAAAAATTTATATACGATCGATTTCTAGTGGGTACTACGGTCTCATTGATCTATATGCATCTTATCTAATAGTTATTGATGATCATAGATCAATAAGTAAACAATACTTTGTCCATTGCTTCACTAAGCAAGATGCAGCGAGTTTGATCTCTAAGTCCTGTGGCCTCACCTAATAGTTATTGACATATTTCTTAGTTAAGTCAGACCCATCATTCACCAGTGGGTACAAAGCTATCATTGAAACCCTCACCTAACAGTTATTAGACCCAACTTCATCTTTATCCCTGAGCATTAAATGCCAATAGAGTCATTGTACCTTTTCGATGCAATCGAACCACTGTAACCAATCAAGAATGATTAACGTTAGGAAGGCACCCACATCTCTACAATGATGAAAGACCTCTAGACTTAATATTTAGTAAGAAGATTTAAGTTTAGATCTCTTCTAAATCAATAGATATGACATCTGACTGATCAAGTTCAGATAAACACATTCACATGTCTGATCTACCTAGTTGACGTGGACGAACATGAGTCAATAAGTAACCTAGTATGAAATTAAATCTCCCAAAATGGCCAGATAAGTTAAGATGAGTGGGGGTCCCCCCATTGCTTTGCTTAGACACCAACGAATTAGTCAAGTCAAATAATGAAACCAATTAAACAACCACCATCTAGATACTTTCCTTAGACATCAAATTGATCGATTAGAATCGATCAGGTTAACCTACTGAAACATACCTGAACCACTGAGCTAAATTTGATCTTGAGTCAATCAATTCACATCAAAATGTGAGTCGATACGATCAACTATAACTAAACTTGATTTGAGCTCTTTTGACTTAATCTTTACCAACCATTGATTAGGTTCAATCAACTGCTCAAAATCGATAACAGATTCTAGCCTGATCTAATCAATTGATCCTAATTATAGTTTGATCACTAGACTAATTTATTCAACCTATACCGACATGCAATAACATAATTTTTAAATTTTAAAAATATTTTTTAGATTATTTTTTATTATATGTATTAGTGGCTTATGATCTTGAAATAATTTCAGATCTAAACCTAATATTATATATCTCATATATCAAGTTTTAGATATAAATTATAAACATATATCACATATATATTAAATTACAGATCTAAAATAAGAATTACACATGTTAAATATATGTAAAATTAGTCTAAAATAATCATTAAAATATCTTGAAATAGTTTTTAAAAAATTAATTTGCATCAAACTAGGACAACCTTTTCAATATAGGGGATAAACCCTATACCAGGACAACCTTATACCAATTCGATGTAAATTTTAATTATTTTAATTTCAGATCTAATATGAATAAAAGTATATCATATACATCAATTTTTAGAACTAAAAAATTTATTGAAATGTTTCAAAAATGATTCTCAAAATCGATCAATCTTGTGCTAGTATAATTTTTTCAATATAGAGGGTAAACCCTATACTAGGATAACCTTATACCAGCATAAGATCAATATTAAATTATCTAAACTTTTAGATCTAAGATTAAAAATTAGATTATATGTGTCTTAAAAATCAGTAGCTCTGATGCCACTATTAGAAAATTGGGTAGGGTTGCATGCATAGATTCCAAAATCTTTTAACGTAGCAGCAGAAATGATCTAGGTTAAACGCTTTAACCCCATATGCAATAGATCTAATCTATATCTACTCGAGCCTTGGATCTAAGACATACATATAATCTAAAAATTAAAATAAAATTAAGATCAGATCTCAATACCTTGTGCGGTTGAAATACACCACAACCGATAATCTTAGATCTGAAGGTTCCTGAGCCGCACATGTATCTGACCTCTACAGGTATCTGTCGAGATCAATCTTGAATAGTTTTTCTCATTATAGATTTTTTTTTCTAAGTAGGATCTCAGTCTATTAAATTTTTAATTAATTCTTGATCTTTGATCGTGATTTTAATGCTTGAACTGTAGCCTTTCTCCTTTTCTTTGATGTAGAATCAACCACCTTTCACCTTGGGCATGTGGGAAGATGGGATGCCCAACACTTGGGCATTAGAAAGAGAGAAAAAAGGGGTGGTGTGGAGAAGGAGAGGAGGAGGACCTGAATTCTCAAAATTTAATTATGATTGATAAACCCTAGGAGACCATCTCCTTAAATAGGCCTTCTCTTGATTTTAAATCAATATCCAATCAGGCTAAAAAGGTTAGATCTTATCTCATAAGATCTCTTACCTTTTAATCTGATTTTTTTTTCAAAAAAATCAGACCTAATTAGAAAAACTCTTTCCTTAAAAGTCAAGTAGATGTGGCACCCTCATCTTATAAGGCAAGATGAGAGGGTGCCACTTGATATTTAAGGCAAGTAGTTGGATTTGATGCCCCCATAAGATTTTATGCACAAGAGAGGGGGCATAGCCCCCCTCTCTCTCTCCTTCCACATCTAAGAAAAGACAGGGTGGGCCCCTCTCTCTTTCTCATGCCCTCTTTAAGGGATGGTGCTCCTTGGAGTTTTCAAAAAGGGGAGGCTTGCGCCTCCTCTCTTCTGTGCAATATTTTTACATCACATTAGGAAATAATAAGAAAAAAAATAAGAAGATTAGTTTACCAACTCATTGACTAGATCCAATCTTTTTGGATCCTCAAATAGGTGCCCAGTTAAACTCAAATCAAAAATAAATTTAGATTAGGTTTAAGACTATGGACTTGATCCAATCCTTATCTAATAAGGAATCGTAGTTCTAAAAAGAATTGGATTTAACCATGTGCTAGTATGGTTCTCTTAAATCCAATAGGATTTCAATAAATCCTAACTCAATTAGAACTTCACAAGTCCAATTAGTTAATTTAACATTAAATCCCTTACTATGTGACCCCATAGATTCTATTCTATTTGGTAGTGAGATATATTGTGATCTCCATCATAATATCATCGAAACTCCTTTCAATGGGTAGGAACAATTTCAGCTCTACCCTTTGAGGGTCATCGATCATCAAGATGACATCCAATGAGTCCCACAATCCACCAGGACACCTAGCAGTATGTAGTGGCAATCTAGTAGAATGAAAGTGTGAACTCTTAGGTACAGTTATCATGTGATTCAGTCCTTCTATCATGAGTCCCAATTTGATGGAGGTCATAAAAAACTCATCAAATCCCATCATCAATCATATGCTAGATTGGCTTGACTCAAGTTCACTTATGAATCCTATGAAATTTTTTTTCGATATTCACACTTGCTTTGATCAAAGACTTTTTGAACTCAGTCTTGCAAATCGCATAGGAATTCTTTTCTATCAAGATCGATAGATTCCTTCTAGGTGCATCCTACTCCTAACAGCGAACCTAAACCTACTGTAGTCAATATACATAGTAAGGATCTGAATGGCTAAAAATTAAAAAAATATACAGTCAAACTCAGTAGCCTCATTACGAATAGCCGATGACACTGTAGGTCAAAGGACCGCTCATACTACTGCAGCATCGAGACAATCACTGACGAGTGAGTAGACATCCAAGTGATTTCTCATGTTGATCATGCTCAGTGCAAGTTATTCTCTAACAACTATTTGCACTCTCATCCCAGTGTTCCTACACTACATATCCAAGACTCATCTGACTATAAGAGAGGTAATCTGTGCATCAATCTTAAATGGATTGATCACTATCCTTCGTGATGATCTTTTGATCGAGAGCATTTAGAAACAACCACTAATAATATATGTCTCAAATTTCAATATTTTTGAGAATATACAAAATCATCTTTATTAATTTTTAAGATAAATCATGGACACATAAACATGATTGAAATAAAAAATCCTTTATTAATATAAAAATATTACAAGTATAAAGATAAGTTTTGAAAATACAAAATATGTCAACCAATAACTGACTTCTAAAGCACTCATCTAACAACTCATCCCACGTAAACCCCTCTTTGGCTACTGTCTTCCTCTCGTCCCAAATCTCTAACCCATCCTCCTCTCCTCCCAAACCCCAAATACCTCAATCCTCCTCTCCCATGAAACCCCCTACCCGTAGGCCCTCTTCCTCTCCTCCCAAACCCATCTGTCGGCCCTCCTCTCCTCCCAAAAATCCCATCCATCCGGCATCATCCTCTCCTCCTAAACCCTTCACCTATCTAACATTCTCTCTCCTTCTCTCCTAAGTCCACCATCGATGGCTCTTCCCTAGACCCGACAACTGCCACCTCTGGCTGTCGGACTTATTGGGACTTCCCCAAGCCCCACCCCATTGTCCCACATCTTTTCTTGACTTCCTCTGCCAGTCCACGCCACCACACCTTCTGCTCATGACTTCCACCACCACTCCACTATCGTCAGGCCTTTTACTTAAGTCTTCCACAGCCACTCCACCACTGCGACCCATTATTGTTGGTTGGTTTTGGATGGTTCAAAAGTTTTCCAACCTCAACAATGTCTGAATTTAAATAAAGGTATTGCTTATATAAATTTCATTTTATATTGATAGATTACGTAATGTTGATATTTTAGTTCAGGTAGTAGCTTTTGTTAAGACCAAGGATGTACCAAGTGTGTACCATACTTAGTTACATTACTGTCTATTTTCATCCATTCATTCATCACTACATGAAATTAGTTTGGAAAGACACGACAGTGTCAGATGGTATACTGCCAAAGATCATGATTTTGCATGAACTAAAACACAAACACAACCACATGCATACATAAAACACACACAGACACACATAATAAAACTGACATAATCATCAAATAGATGGAATTAGGATATGTGTCATCACTTAACATAAAACTAATGCTAAAATATTAGGTAACACAACATTTGCTCTTCAAAGTTGTCCGCCATTAGACACTTGGACTTTACACATATAGCATTAACATGTCCTTTATACTTTTGCATTAGTATTTTGCTCATAGAAATTATCATAATATCAAATTACAGTCAATCACTTTTGGTAGGAAGTTGATGTAATGTATAAGTTATGAATATGTTCTCATATTTGGCGATATTTGATTGACAATTCTACCACACATTGCTACTGGCCCTTGCTAAATATTTTAAAAATGCATTATAAATTTTATTGTCTTATTTTTGTTTGCAAGAACATGTCAAAGAAATTAATAGTCAAATGGGATTCTTAAAAATTATTAAAATGCACCCTTCTAGCTGTGTTACTTATAAATGTATACATGCATGCATATATGTAGTAATGATTGTGCCCTATTTAGATGTAAATTTCACTCAGTAGGTGCATGTGAAGATGTGACACTATCATCATAGATTGTTATTGGCAAGTTTAAAATGAAGTATCATCCCTTGTGTAGAAAGATGCTTGATTCGTTAATATATTATTTTGCTTGTAGCAAATAACTTGTAACTAATCTCCAGTAGTTCTTGCAGATGGCTCATTCAAAGTCCTCTAGGAGTCGAGAGAGGAGCTCTCAAGTTTTGAGGAAGCAAAAGAGAGCTCTACCGCAATTGATAAATCATCGCTGCTATCTGCGGCGATATGTCAACTTCATCAGGGGCATCCAGGAGCTGTTGACGGATGCCCCCCAGAGATTGATAGAGCGGACATCCTTCTACTATATGCTCGATATCTTGATCATCACACAGGAGTGGATGGTTATAGAGCAACTCCTCTATTGCTGGGATGAGAGCAGGAGAGGATTTTATTTGGGAAGACACATATTGATCTTCCGTGCTGAGGACGTCACTTTTATTATGGGGCTATCCTTGAATAGGATAGCTATTGATGTGAAGAAGGCTCCCCAAAGTATGGTTAGAACTATACAATTTACAGGGGGGATAGTTAGGTGGGAGGCTTTGAAAGATATGATTAAGGAGTTGTTGTCTGATTCATCTTCCAGTGGTATCCGATTGGCAATGCAATTGCTTATTGCATACCTTCTAGGCATATTTTTATTTTCTTTATCCAATCTTAGCATTGCACCGTGGATCTTCTCCACCATCAATCTCTTAGGGGACATTGGCTGTTATGCATGGGTCAGGGTAGTTCACAAGCACCTAATGCAATTCATTTCGGAGGCTGTAGAGAAGGTAAAGAGAAGAAGAGAGGTATGAAGGAGAGCACTGGTTATATTAATGATTGCATTACTATTTTGATGGTAAGAAAGATATTAAGTTATTTTTTTATCTACTTATTTCATGTGGATTATCATTTTCAATTCGTATACGTAATTATTGATTATGTCAGTGTATAATTAATTGCTTTTATTTTAGATTTGGCTTTTTGAGAGAATAGATATAGTCAAACCATCTATTTTTGGCCAGCTTCCTCAAATTCTGAACTGGAAAAAATCTCAGTTTAGAAAATATGCCCACAGAGAGATTTTTGTTAGATGTATGTCTAGAAGCCAATACGGCTAACATATTGTAATAAATTTAGGACATAATTTTATACTTAATATATTGATTTGATCAATTAAAGGATAAATTTATTTTTTATTCAAGTATGATGTATTTTTGAATCATTCATAGAATTAACTTTCGATACATATTCTCAATGAGTTGAGAATTAGAGATATGTATTTAATTTTTAAATACTCCTGGTCATAAGATCATCATGAGGATGGTGATCGATCTAGATAGACTGATGCATAAATTATTTTTTTTGAGATAGATGGATCTCTAGTCTACAGTATAAAGATACTAGATAATGAGTGTGGATAGTTGTTAGAGAATAACTAGTACTGAGCGTGACCATATGAGAGATTACTTGGATTTTTACTCGATCATCAGTGATCATCTTGATGCTGTAGTTGTGTGACTGATCCTTTAACTTTAAATAGCACTACTGCTTGCAGTGTGGCTGCTGGAGTTTGATTGTACATAAATATGGGTCTCAATGAGCCCTTATAGTGAATATTAGCGACAGTTGGTCCACATAGGAGTGGGGTGAGCATCAAGATGAGATCTATTAACCTTGATAGAAAGGAGTAGTCCTATAAAATTTGAGAAGCTAAGTTTGAAAATCTGTGGTCATAGTAGTGTGATTGATGGAAAAGAGTTTCTGAAGAAGCTATAACTAGATTTGAGCTAATTGAATTTATCATATGATCGATATTAAAGTTTGATAATTTATCCATGATCTGCCATCAAATCGGGATTCATGATAGATGTACTGAATCAAATATTAACTATATCTAGAGGTTCATTTCAGTTCTACTGGGTTATCATTACATACTGTTAGGTGTCACTGATGGATTGTGAGAGCTCACTAGGGTTATTTTGGATCAACAATCTTTGATGAGTTAGAGTAAAATTATTTTGACCTATTGAAAAGAGTTTCAATGATATTTTGATAGATATCATTGTATATCTCACTACCAGATAGAATTGAACCTATGGGGTCACACAACAAAGGGATTAGGTATGAAATTAATAATTGAGCTTATGAAGTATCAATTGGATTTGAAAAATCTGATTGGGTTCAAGGTGACCTTGCTAGCACATGGTTGGATCTAATTTCTCTTTCTATTTGGATTTCTTATTTGATAAGATAATTCAAACTTAATTATCTGCTAATAACCTAAATAAATAAAGTTTATTTGACTCTAATTATTGGGTGTCTAAGATTTTAGATCATATGAATTAAGGGTGAAGTCCCTAATTAATTTCTTTGGTAGTTTATCTTGGGCGCCACCTTGATTTGATCATCAAGTTGGGCATGTCCTATGATTAAAAGGCCTCTTGATCTTATATGGGGCATCCCTTGGGTATATTTTGAGATGTGAAATAATGGGTGCAAGGGCTCCAATTGTTGGTACTTAAAGGGTCTCCTAAAGTAAGTTGGATAACTTAAGTTATTAGGAAACCCAATGCAAGTAGGATTGTATTATGAGATTGAATAAGATTTAATCCTTATACCTATTTAAAGGAACCTCCCATAAGGTCCCTAGATTATCCAACCAGTAGCCCCACATCACCTTTGGAGATCCCCACACCCTCTCTTGCTCTCCCTTTCTCTTCTCTCCTTGGCATCCCGTACGCCCCACATCCTTGGGCATCCCAATTCTTCTCCACTCCAAGGGTGTTGGACATCCCAATTGGTGCTGATTTTTGGTGTCTAGCAGTAGTACAAAGCAAGGAGAAATATTAGAAAAGAGGAGAAGAAGAAGATCAAGGAAAGAGATCAAGTGTTGATCGCGATCCAGGCTTCGTTCAGATTCAGCAGGCTGAATTTTTTTAGAGAAAAAAATTTAATATCTAGAGGACTGTTCCAGACTGATTCTGAGTAGATACCCATAGAGGTCAGATATTTATGTAGTTAAAAAAAAATTTCTTCTTTTTCAGATTTAGATTTGAAGAAAAAGATTGTGAAACAGATATGTGAATTAATCACAATCTGAATTTCAGCATATATCAATTTCAGCGTATAAACTAGATTCTTATGATTTTATATTTTTATGCATGCATGATTTAGATTAAAAGTATTTTAATCTTATATTTTATTATGGTGTTTAAAAAATAGAGTTTTGAAACACACATGCATACTCGAAACTTTGAATTCCAACAGTGGTATCAGAGCCACGGGTTTCATATTACTGAAATTATCATACATGTTTTGAAAAAGATTTTAAAATCTAATTTTTTTTTTGATACATGAGATGTATAGATAAATTTTTGAATCTAAAATTTAATTTAGAGTTTGATTTAGAATATATATTTGATATGTAAAAGTATGCATAGATCTAAATTTTAATCTAGAAAGAGTTCTAGTTCATGTTTATATGATACATTAATGCATGCATAAAATCTAAAATTTTATATGATCTAAATTTTGATTCATATATATCATATATGATTATATATTTAGATCATAAATTTACTTTTGATATGATCAATGATTAGTATATGAGATATATGATATCATGTAGTAGATCTGAATTTTATATGCATATATGTGATATATATTTGTATGTTAAATCTGAAAATTATTTTCATAATTTAAAACTTACTTTTATGTAAAGAATTTAGATCTAAAATTTAATTTTAGAATATAAAATTTGTATTTGTGCATGAGGATTTTGGTTATGAAAAAATTATGATTAGGTCATGTAATAGGATTGCATCTAAGGTTTTTGATTTGAGTCATATGGGTCTAATTCGATTAATTGATCGAATCGAGTCAAATATTGATTAGACTCAGATTAATTAAGTTATATGATCATGTAATTATTATTGATCAAATTGACTGAGTCTCATATGTAGATCGATTAACCTAAGGACCTAATTTGACTCGATGGTTTGAGTCCGATTCACTAGAGCTAACTTATTTGGACCAATTGACCTATTGGTGTCTAAGGCAAGTTAATGAGATGTGATTATTTAATTAGTTTCGTTCACTCACCTAATCAATTTATTGGTGTCTAAGAAAAGCAACAGAGGGGCCTCCACCGATCTTCACTTACCTGACCAATTTGAAAGATTGAATCTTAAATTGGATTGCTTAGCGATTTGGTTTAGCCCATGCCAATTAGATCGGTTATATGATGATTGATTAGATGGGATCTAAAATTAAATCTCTCTACAAATATTAAGTCCATAGGTCTTCCATCATTGTAGATATACGGGTGTGCTACCGACGTTGATTGTTCTCGGCTAGTTACAGTGGTTCAGTTGCATTAGAAACACGCAACCACTCTATTAGCAAAGAGTTGCTCTAGGGTAAGGATGGGGTTGGGTCCAATAACTATTAGGTGAGGCACCCAATGATGGCTTTGCACCTGCTGGTGAATGGTAGGTCGGGCTTAACTAAGGAGTGTGGACAATAACTGTTAGGTAAGCCCACATGACTTAGAGACTAAGTCGCTGCAACATGCTTAGAGAAGCATCTGGGCAAAGAGTTGCCTACGCATCAGTGTACATGTTACCAATAACTGTTAGGTGAGGTGCATGGCATCGGTGGGACCGCAGCACCCACTAAGAATCCTTTGTCACGTTAGGATTTTCATTTTCTTTTCGAGGAGTGGAGAGATCCGATAAATTAGTGAGAGTCATTGCTTGCATCTTCAAATTTCTAGAAGCAAATATAATAATTAAATATAAAATTCTAACTTGAATCTCTACTCTTATAGTTAAACAATGTCAGCCTCAAACCCTCTAGCCTGCATCCTTAAAACTAATCATTTGACCAGTATCAATTACAAAGACTGGCTTAGAAACCTCAGGATTGTTCTGACCTTCAAAAAACTAGGACATGTACTTGACCAGAACCCATGTGTTACCAAACTATCCTACTGCTAAGCAAAGGGTTGCTTTTGAGAAGTGGATGGATGAAGACAGTCAGATCAAATGCTATATATTGGCTTCTATGTCAAATGAGTTGCAAAGCTAGTATGAGTATATACCCACTGCTAGGGCTATGATCACTCACTTGCAAGAGTTATATGGTGAGCAGAGCCATACTGTGTGCTTCAAGGTATCCAAAAGACTCTTCAATTTGAAGATGCGTGAAGGACAGTCAGTCCATGAGCACTCTATGATAGTGATCAAGGATATTGAGGAGTTTGGGAAGCTCGGACTAGAAATACAAAAAAAATTACAGATGGATCAGATCCTTCAATCCCTTACGAGTTCATATAGTCAATTTATTATAAATTTTTATATGAATAAGCTCGTTGGTATTATACCTGAACTGGTCAACATGTTGGTCACTACGGAGGGAATATTGAAGAGTTCAAGGGGCATGATTTTTGCTGTGGAGCAAACTTCTTCCAAGAGAAAGTCTACTGGAAAGAAAAAGGCAAAATCTACTAAAAAGCAAAAAAAAGAGAGCAGGCTAAAGAAGGAAGTTTCTAGTAAGACCGAAGCAAAAAGAAAGTGTTTCCACTGTCATGCTGAAGGCCACTGGAGGAAAAACTGTCCAAAATACCTGGAGAGCCTAAAAACCAAAAAAAGGTGATAAATTTTTTAAGGTATGCTCATAATTGAATCTAACCTTATGGTTTCTATTACTTCTAGTTGGGTATTAGACTCTGCCTCGAGTGCTCATATATTTACCTCAATGCAGGGTCTGATAGAAAGTAGGAGGTTGAAGAAAGATGACATGATCCTTCAGGTCAGCAATAGAGCAAAAGTTATTGTAAAGATCGTTGGCATTTATCCTCTTCGATTATCATCTGATATTAAATTAGATTTAAAAGATTATTATTATATTCTTGTAGCTAGTTAAAATTTGATTTTCATGTCTGTGCTAGCACAGGAAGGTTTTAAAATTAGTTTTAATAAAATTTTTATTTTATTTATTTACGAAATAAATTGATTGCACGAGATCTTTTAATTGACATCTTTATCACTTATATGTTGATGCGAATGTGAACTTAAACGAGTAAATAGTGAGTGCCGTAGGCCAAAAGAAACCTAAAGATGAAATTAACCAGAAGTACTTGTGGCATCATAAACTGGCCATATTGGAGAGGACAGGATAAAAAATTAAAAAAAAATGAGATCTTTGGCTCTCTTAATCTAGAGTCGTATCCAGCTTATGAATCTTGCCTTCAAGAAAAGATGGCCAAGTTGCCCTTTGTAGGACATGGAGAAAGAGCCATTGAGTTACTTACCCTGGTACACACGACGTGTGTGGGCTATTTGATGTGCAGGTCAGGGATGATTATGCCTACTTGATTACCTTTATCGATGATCTATCTAGGTACAGGTATGTGTATCTGATGAAACACAAGTCTGAGGCCTTCGAAAGGTTCAAAAAATTCAGACATGAAGTAGAAAAACAAACAGGCAAATCCATTAAGGTTCTTTGATCTGATCGAGGAGGTGAATACCTTAGTCAAAAAATTTTGAGATATCTTAAGGACAATGGTTTAGTCTCATAATGGATGCCTTCTGGAACACCTCAACTCAATGGGATATCTGAAAAGAGGAACAGGATCCTATTGGATATGGTCAGGTCCATGATGAGCTTCACTGATCTACCCTTATATCTTTGGAGATATATCTTGTTAACCGTAATTCATGATTTTGAATAGGATTCCATCGAAGTCTGTTCCTACCACACCATATGAGATATGATTCGATAAGAAGCCGAGTCTGGATTATCTTAAGATTTAGGGATGTCCGGCCTATGTTAAGAGATAGATTGTTGATAAATTAGAGGAGAGATCTATAATAGCTCATTTTATAGGGTATCCAAAAGAATTCATCGGATACCACTTCTACTTTTCATAAGATCACAATATGATTGTGAGTCGGAATGCCATATTCCTAGAAAAATAGTTTATCTAGGATGGTGGTAGTGGAAGATTTGTTGAGCTCGAAGAAAAAATCTCTAAAGAGCCAAGAGCTATAGATCCTCAGGAACCTATTATCCATGAGCTAATAGTAGATGTTCCTCAACCACCTCGTAGATCTAGCAGATTTCCCGACCTCCTGAGAGGTACATGAGTATGCTTATGGAGGAAGTAAAAAAAATATTTCTTATGGGAGATAGGGGTCATAGCGATGATCCTAATACCTTTGATGAGGCAATGTCTGACATCGATTCTGAGAAATGGTTAGATACTATGAAGTCAAAAATTGACTCGATACACTCGAACCAAGTCTGGACCTTAGTGGATCCACTTGAGGGTATTATACCCATTGGGTATAAATGAATCTACAAAAAAAAAGGTACTGATGGTAAAGTAGAGACCTATAAAACTAAGCTTGTGGCTAAAGATTATAGTCAGCATGAGGGTATTGACTATCAGAAAACCTTCTCCTCCGTAGCTATGCTGAAATTCATCCACATTCTACTTGCTATTGCAGCTTACTATGATTATGAAATCTGACAAATGGATGTGAAAACTACTTTTCTGAATAAATATCTTGAGGAAGATATCTATATAGAGCAGCTTAAGGGTTTCACATCTGGTGATGATAATCACAAAGTCTGCAAGCTACAAAGATCCATATACGGATTAAAGCAAGCTTCTCAGAGTTGAACCATCATTTTGATGAGGCAATCAGATCATCTGATTTTATCAAAAATGAAGAGGAACCATATGTATATAAAAGGGTCAATAGGAGTGCGATAATATTCTTCGTATTATACGTGGATGACATCCTCCTTATTGAAAATGATGTTTTCATGCTGACCACGGTCAAAAGATGGTTGTCCAAAGAATTCTCCATAAAAGATCTAGGAAAAGCATCCTATATTCTCGAAATAAAGATCTATAGGGATAGACCTAAATGGATGCTAGGCCTATCACAAAAGCTGTATATAGAAAAAGTGCTGAAGAGATTCAGTATGAAAAACTCCAAAAGAAGATTTTTACCTCTTAGGCATGGTATTAATCTTTCCAAGATGATGTGTCCGACCACATCTGAGGAGGTGCAGTGCATGAGTAGGATCTCTTATGCCTCAGTAATAAGGAGCCTCATTACGTCATGCTATATACTCGACCTAATATTATCCTTACTGTGAGTGTCACGAGTAGGTATCAATCGAATCCAGATGAGGAGCATTGGATAGCTGTGAAGAATATCTTTAAGTACTTAAGAAGGATTAAGGATTTATTCTTGATCTTTGGAGGAGATCCTGAGTTGCGAGTCGAGGGGTATACTGACTCAGACTTCATATCTGATCCTATGATAGAAAGTCTATGTCAGGATACATGTTTGTTTGCATTGGTGGCGCAGTTAGCTGGAAGAGTTTTAAGCAACCTATCATAGTGGATTGAACCATGGAGGTTGAGTATGTCATCGCTTTAGATGCAAGACTTTTGGTTCAAGAAGTTCGTCATGGAACTTGAGATTATGACATCGGATGCCATACCACTCTACTACGATGACAATGGCACTATAGCTCTTGCTAAAGAGCCGAGGTCTCATTAGACATCGAAGCACATCGAGCGACGGTATCACATCATATGCAACTACCTCGAAAAGAAACATGTCAAGGTGCGAAGAGTAGACTCCACGGACAACATGACAGACCCGTTGACTAAGCAGTTGAGCCAATCAAAAAATGAAAGTCTACCTTGAGAAGATGGGACTTAGATTTATGGCCAGTTGGCTTTAGTCTAAGTGAGAGATTGTTAGATGTATATCCTAGAAGCCAATACGGCTGACACATTGTGTAGAGACTGGTGCACAGATCCGCATAGACTGGTGCACAGATCTGCATAGAACATAATTTTGGGATAGACTGGTGCCAATACGGCTTTAGTCCAAGTGATCGATCCGCATAGACTGGTACACAGATTGCTTCTTTTGAGATAGATGGGTCTCTAGTCTACAGTGTAGAGACACTGGACGACGAGTGGGGATAGTTGTTAGAGAATAACTAGTACTAAGCATGACCATACAAGAGATCATTTGAATTTTTACTCGATCATCAGTGATCATCTCGATGCTGCAGTTGTGCGATTGGTCTTTTGACTTGAGATGGCACTGCTGCTCACAGTATGGCTGCTGGAGTTTGATTGACTCATAAATATGGATCTCAATGAGCCCTTGTAGTGGATATTAGCAACAGTTGGTCTACTATAGGAGTGGGATGTGTATCAAGATGGGATCTATTAATCTTGATAGAAAAGAGTAGTCCTATGAGATTTGAGAAGCTAAATCTAAGAATTTATGGTCACAGTACCGTGATTGATGGAAAAGAGTTTTCAAAAAAATCACAACTGAACTTGAGCTAATCGAATCTGTCATATGACTGATATTGAGATTTGACAATTTATTTATGATTTGCCATCAAATTGAAACTCATGATAGAGGGATTGAATCACACGTTAATTACATCTAGAGGTTCATTTCAGTTCTATTAGGTTGTCACTACATATTGCTAAGTGTCACTGGTAGATTGTGAGAGCTCACTAGGATTGTTCAGGATCGACAATCCTTGATGAGTTAGAGTGGAATTATTTTGACTCATTGAAAAGAGTTTCAATGATACTTTGATAGATATCATTGTATATCTCACTTCTAGATAGAATTGATCCTATGGAGTCACGCAATAAAGAGATTAGGCCTGAAATTAGCAATTGGGCTTATGAAGCGTCAATTGGATTTAAAGAAACCTAATTGGGTTCAAGATAACCTTGCTAGCACATGGTTAGACCTAATTTCTCTTTCTATTTAGATTTTTTATTTTATAAGATCATTTAAACTTAATTACTTACTAATAACTTAAATGAATAAGATTTATTTGACTCCAATTATTGGGTGTCTACAGTTTTGGATCATATGAATTAAGGGTGTAAGTCCCTAATTAATTTCTTTGATAGTTTATCTTGGGCGTCATCTTGATTTGATCAAGTTGGGCATGTCCAGTGATTAGAGGGCCTCTTGATCTTATATGGGGCATCCCTTGGGTGTGTTTTGAGGTGTGAAATAATGGATGCAAGAGCTCCAATTGTTGGTGCCTAAAGGGTCTCTTAAAGTAAGTTGGATAACTTAAGTTATTAGGAAACCCAATGTAAGTAGGACTTGTATTATGAGATTGAATAGAATTCAATCCTCATGCCTGTTTAAAGGGACCTCCCCTAAGGTCCCTAGATCATCCAACCAGCAGCCCCACACCACCTTTGGAGATCCCCACGCCCTCTCTTTCTCTCCCTTTCTCTTCTCTCTTTGGCGTCCCACACGCCCCACATCCTTGGGCATCCCAATTCTTCTCCATGCCAAGGGTGTTGGATGTCCCAATTGATGCTGGTTCCTAGTGTCTAGCAATAGGACAAAGCAAGTAGAAAGGTTAGAGAAGAGAAGAAGAAGAAGATCAAAGAAAGAAATCAAGCGTTAATCGCAATCCAGGCTTCGTTCAGATTCAGCAGGCTGAATTTTTTTAAGAAAAAAAATTTAATTTCTAGAGGACTGTTCTAGGCTGATCCCGAGTGGATATCAGTAGAGGTCGGATACTTGTATGGCTAAAAAAAAATCTCTTCTCTTCTAGATCCAAATTTGAAGAAAAAGATTGTGAGGTATGTGAATTGATCACAATCTGAATTTCAGCATATGTCAATTTCAGTGCATGAACTAGATCCTTGTGGTTTTATATTTTTATGCATGCATGATTCAGATTAAAAGTATTTTAATCTTATATTTCATTGTGATATTTAGAAAATAAAGTTTTGAAACACACATGCATGTCCAAAACCTTGAATTTCAATAGTTTTGAAGGGTCTAAAAGAGGGAGATATATTATTACTTTTGATGCTTGGTATTGTTTATTTCTTTTGTAAGATTAAGGGACTAACTATTTTATCTTCATTTTTAGATTTGAGACCCACTACGAGCATCACCGGATGAGGTGTTTCTTCTTGAAGTGGGACCTTCCAGCTGCCAGATAGACAGGGATGAAGGTGGAACAAGTAGAGTAGCTAAGAAGAGGAGTACACTTGACAGCGTGCGCAGCATTGCTGTGGTATTGGCCTTTGGTGTAATTGATTTTTTTTAAATTTATTACTGATGTATCTAATTGTTGTCTATTTATCCTCAGATGCAGCTTGTGCATAAATACCTGCATGTCTGTGTAGAGGTTAGGAGGAGGCTCAAGATGATGCTGAGAAGATGGAGCTCTGAAGGATTGTCGTTGAGAAGGACAGATTGATTTCTGAGTCGCAGGCAGCTTTGAAGAGCAAGAAAGGGGAGAAGAATGCAGAGGAGAGCACTCATGAGGCGGCGGCAAATGTGCCGTCTATTGAGTTTGTGAGTGCTGAAAGTTCGACGGTATCCATAGAGCATGCAGACCTATAGCCTATTGAGAGATGGATTACGCAGTGGACAGCTAGAGGCTCCCATCTCCTATGTAGTCCTTTTGTTCCCCTACCTTTAAGTACTCCGAATCTCAGAAAAAAATTTAAGAAGAAGTCAGTCTGCCATAGGGACGATGATGTAGTAAGTAGAGTTATAATTTAGTAGAATATTCATACTTCATTCACATCCGACGTACTCATGCGATACGTAGGAATTTTTTGAGACCAGTCATGACTTTTCTGACATGCAGCTTCTGGATGATGGGGAACATAGGCATGTCTTCAATTTTTTGGATCAAAAAATCAATCAGTATTAAGATATAAGTATTATGTAAGTATTATGTACTAAGTTGGATAAATCAAAGATATCCGCAAGTTAATTTTCATATCCTTCAACTAATTTGGAGTCTATCTTTATGTTGCGACCCTTGTGTATGGTAATTATTTTATATTCTTCATGCAATATCATGTATAGGTGTAGCGTTCTACTCTAATATATGTTTCAATTTTTTTCTCCTTTTAGAGTATGTTGCTGGGCACATGGAAGGTTTTCGATAAAATTATGCGAGACTTCATGCCTCATTCATTGGCTGAAGTTAAACAGATGTTTGTCCCATATTCTCGTTGTCATATTGGCACCTGCTTATCGTGGATATAAAGGACACATGTTTCAAACACTATGCATCCATGAGTGGTGCAGAGTATAGGGCCGTCGCTAGAAGATTTGTGAGTAATGACCATATTTATCAAATGTTATGCATAGCCATGTATTGTTAACAATGTGGTTGCTTTCCAATGTTACATTTGCAGGTGATCTGGTTGACTGAGATGGCACGAGATATCTCCTTATTGATATGGATGGTTGGCCACTCCATTTTGTTGACTGCCCACAATAGGATGTTGGATAATTGTTATAATCATTTGTGTCAAGATACATCCATGCCAACTAATCCAGCATATCAGTTTTTTGTTTTATTGATTGTGAGCATTAAATATTTTGTTTGTAGGTCGGATTGTGCCATCTACATCATGCATGTTATGGAGAGTCTGGTGATAGGGCAGCAGATCACAATTACGGATGCTCATATGCTAGAGTTATATACCAGATACACTGCACAGGTGATCGTGAAGGGTTGCGAGGCAGGATCATCATAGTTTGCTTTGTCCTACCGATGTGACCATATCTATGTTGGCTCCACTTTTTGTATACATTTATAAGAAATTTATATTTTGTCAAAAAATTGGATGTATTGTAAATCTCTTATGAATAAACTTATATGAAACCAGCAATGAAAAATTTAATTGCTGCAATGAAACTGTTATTTTGATGTATATAAATATTTAGTAATAGGTGAATCAATTTTGTTCTCTGTGATTGATGCAATGGATTTTTTGACATATAGGTTTGTTTTTTGTATTTCTTTAAGTTTATTTATAGGTTGTGTTCATGTTTATTGATAGGTCTAATAATTATTTAGTTCTGTTGTTGGTGTGAGAATTATTTTGTAGATGATTTTGTGTTTGAAGTTATCCCATATCAATTTGTGCTTGTTTGCAAGGGGAGTGGTTTTTGTTGTGTGTTTAAGATCTTGTTACTCATTGTTTCTGAGACCATTGAGAGGATAAACATATACTATCATAGAATAAATATGAACTATCATAGAATAAATAGAAACTGTCTACAAGGAGAGTGGTTTTTGTTGTGTGTTTATGATCTTGTTACTCATTGTTTCTGAGACCATTGAGAGGATAAACATATACTATCGTAGAATAAATATGAACTATTACAGAATAAATAGAAACTATCTACAATAAACATAAACTATTGAAGAATAAATATAAATTTTAAATAATAAAAATAAATAAGCTCAGGATAAACACAAACTATGTAAGTTTTTCTCTGCATTTTATGAATCTATGACTGGATAAATACAAACTATCCTAGAATAAACACCAACTTTGTATGATAAACAGAAACTATGTATAATAAACAAAAACTATAATAAATAAAAACTCTACGATGATAAACACAAGTTGATAAATCAAGAGTCGACTCCAAGAGAGAGGAGTCGATCCTGGCACACTGAAGTGGAGTTGGGATGCCCCATGAGATGACCTCTGTGCTAGGGTATGACCCATAGGTCGATCTCTACTGAGCAACAGGCATCGATAGTTTGTGTTTATTTTGAATAAACCCAAACTATCATAAAATAAATATAAACTTTATATAATAAATAAAAATTATGTATAATAAATAAAAACTCTGTAACGATAAATAAAAATTATCTAGGATAAACACAAACTCAAGATCCAAAAGTTGGGTGACCCAATGAATAAACAACAAAAGATGAGGATAAACATTAAGTCTCGCTGAAATAAACATGAACTATTAGAGGATGAATATAAACTCCAAATAATAAATATAAATAGGCTTAGGATAAACACAAACCATGTAGGTTCCTCTCTACCTTTTATGAATGCATGGGAGGACAAACACAAACTATCCCAGAATAAGCACAAACTTCATACAATAAATAGAAATTATGTATAATAAATAGAAACTCTATGATGATAAATAGAAACTATCTAGGATAAATATTAACTCGAGATCCAAAAGTTTAGTGACCCAATGGATAAATAATAAGAGAAAAAGAAAATACCAAGTTTTGCTAAAATAAATATAAACTATTGGAGGATGAACATAAACTTCAAATAATAAACACAAACAGATCCAAGATAAACACAAACTATCCAGATTGCTCTCTACCTTTTATGAATCTATGAGAGCATAAACATGAACTACCCCAAAATAAACACAGACTCCATATATCAAATAGAAATTGGGTATAATAAATAGAAACTCTGCTGTGATAAATAGAAACTTTTCAGAATAAATACGAACTCTATAATTTTGGATCTTGAGTTTGTATTTGTACTGGGATAGTTTGTGTTTATCCTATCATGGATTCATAAAAGGTAAAGAGTGAAAGAAAAGTGCCCTATAAATCAATTGTATGAGTGATGCATTGGGACTTTTTTTTGTAAACTTTCAACTCATGTAATGATATTTTTCATTTGATAATAAAATGAGGCATTGATTCACCATATTAGCTGTATCTTATTATGTTTAATATTATGATGAACCTCATAGATTAGGATAATGATTTTAGGATTCTGAAGAGATCATGCTTGTGAAATCTAAAATTCTGAAATCTTAATCCTAAATATTTCTAGTTATAGGAACATTGAGTTGGAGATCAATGTTCTAGATAAACTGGCACATCATATGTATGCTCGATGGAGAGAGTGCTAGATTTCATGGACCACTTGTGTGAAACACTAATATAAGGATATGGATGCTTATTTGAGAATGAGTTAACTGAATTGATACACTGACAGAGAACATCTTATGGAATCTTACTTGTATGTCAAAAAAGATGATTTTCTAAGTGGGAGTAATTATGCAAGTGATCTTTAGACCTGAGATCATCATGAAATCTTATAAATATGAATCCATATTTTGATTCATACCCATGCATGAAATTAAGATATGTACGAGATGTTCTAGATATGGTAGAGTGTGTACAAAGATTATGAGTCGGTCAATATAAAATTGATTATTCTTAGTAAGAGAAGATGGCATCTCGTGAATTCTTATCTCTAGATAACTTAGAAAAATCTTTTGGTCAAAAGCAGGATGAAGATTAAAAAAAATTTCTAATGCTTCATCATTGGAGTTATCATTAGTTGATGAAGAATTGATATGAATATATGATTGAGTTTGACATAATTTTATACTCATGAACATATTCAGGATGCTGGGATGATCAAAAGATTGAATTGCCCGATAACTTACCATTGAAAGATATATTTGATATTTTCACTAAATTTCATATCTTTTGGATAGTAATGATACATTGCTAGATATCAATCTTAATTTATAGATTTGATCAAATAGAGTTTAATTGAATCATCAATTAGAAAAGATTCTAATTGTTGAACTCGGATTTGCTCATTTTGGACCTTAATCGATGAGAGGAATCCAATCAAATTAGGTCAACTTGCATCCAGACCTACTGCTGGCAAGACGTGGAACCCAATGGATCACACATAAGAAAATTGGCTAAGGACCCTTTTGATAAGGTCAATTGGAGTTTTAGATCCAATCAGAACTCTCAATAAGCATGCTAGCACGTGTGAAAACCTTAGCTCCTTGAATCGGATTCAAAATCGATTCAAATCTTACATCTTAATCAAACCAAATGGAGCCATTGACTAATTTAGATTTGGATTTAAGTGTAGCAGCTGTTAGATGGTGCCACATACTTTACGGGATGCTATAACCAAGAATCCAAGCTTGGTTGGACTCTTGGTGTGCAAAGAGGTGGGCGTGCCCATCTTGGCATGAGGAGATGCAAAAGAGTCTTTCTGCTTTGAGATTCTGATGTGTGTGGTAGCTCACATCATCCTCCATTCTCTGACATACATCTCAAAGATTGAGATGGTATTTATCTAGATTTTATGAGATGTGAAAAAGTGGAAAGAAATCATGGCGCGCGTGAGGACTCATGCGACTCCTCACGTTAGAGAGTTCTTCTGTCGATCAAATACTGTAAGAATCTAGATTTTTAGTGATGGCACTAGTCATTCCTAATAGTCTACTTACCATCACTAATAACCTCAACATCATTAATTCTGTTGTAACAGTCAATTTGAAAAAATCTAATTGCTAAATACTCTTATTAGCGACAGAAATCCTAACCATCGTTAATAAGGCCATTAGCGATGGCTTTAGCGATGAAAAAATTCTTTTATTAATTATTTTTTTTATTTTTCAATTAAATTTTTAAAAAAATTTAAAAAAAATATTAGCAATGGTATTTTGCATGGCTAATGCTATCGCTAATAATTATTAGCGACCAATACACTGTCTCTAATGCCGTCTTTAATTTTTTTAATTTTTAAATTAAATAAAAAAATTTATAAAAAATATTAGTGATAGTATTATCATTGCTAATGCCATCTCTAATAAGTATTAGAGATGATATTTTCTGTCATTAATACTGTCACTAATAATTAATTTTATTTTTTAAAAAATTAATAATAATATTTTTAAAATTTATTTTAATTAATCATAATAAATTATGATTTCTATTACCTGTTATAATTAAAATTCATAGATAACATGATAATTAAAAATTAAAAACTAATGATATTATATTAAATATATATATATATATACATATAATTTTTTTACAACAGTATAAAAAAAAAATAAATACATAAAAAAAAATCAGATCCGATCCTCATCATCATCCGTCTCTTTCTTCTACTCCTCTCCAGTAGTCAGTGGATGAAAGCCGGATGTCCCAACATCCTGTAACAAAAAAATAAAATAATATTAGTAAGTTTCGATATGAAGGTATATTTTTTAATGTACTCCAATTCTCGAATAGATTATTTCTATACATTTCATTCGATGATACATAGTTATAGACACTTTCGACCTATCGATTGGATGGTTAGATTGAATTTTTAGCCCCTAGATTTTTTTTCCAAATTCAAACCTAAATATATGAAGGTTCTAAATATGAAAACTTAAAACAAGTAAAATGGTTTAGTAACATAATTATCTAATGTAATGGCTGGGATGACAAGCCCAGTCGATCAAGTAGCTGCAGGTCCCAGAGAAGCTCCACGATCGTATCACAGATGGCATCTAGAAGGCTCTGAGATTGCTGGGTCAGAAGCCTTTACATGACCTCCTTCATGTGCGCATTGCTCCAGGTTTGGGATATCGAGGTCTGTGAGGATACCAAAGGATATTGAGTCGGTAGAGGGTCGAACCTATGGCCGAACCCTATACACGGCTCCTACTCAGCCCTCCGATGGTGCTGAGCCATCCCTCAAGATCAATGGAGGCTGAGAAGATGGGTCATCACCATACCTCTCAACAACGTACGCCGCATAACACATCTACATAGTTCAAAAATATATTAGTTCTAATATAAAAATCATATTTTATAATAACTTAATTAGTAAATAAAGTTTAAAGTTCTTACCGCGATCTGCTGTGACGTATAATCTAAATAGTTACCAATCCTCCTAGACTGGTGTGTGGCCCACCACAACTATAGCTGGTTTGATGGACGACCCAGCTACCATATCTATAATAAGTAAATAATAAAATTAAATTAATTAAAGTATACATATAAGAGTTTTTATAGTTCTAGTGAAGAGTGAGCTGTCCGTGTGCCTGATCGGATCCTGCTGGGTGGCTCAATTTTGTCGGGCCCTTAGCACCTATCGATGTACTTCTCGCTACTCCACTAATCATAGAGGGACTCCCATACATCTGCCTGCATCTAATGATCCCTATAGGACTTTTAGTTCGATAGTGACTGAGAATCGAAATGCTTGATGGTGGACTATCATAGACTGTGTAGTCCATCTCGAAACCTACGTATGGCCACCTGCTCAAAGATTAGACAACCAGCCTTCTCATCCTAAAAAGATAAGAATTAGTAGTAGTCCTATAAGTAGAAGCTGTTGGGAAATATGTTCCAAAGTCAATCATCAGCCTGCTGACGGTTGTGCTATTTGATGTAATTATATATGAATTAATTAATAAAATATTTATTTAATAATTTTCATCATAAGCTTGTACATCTTCTATATCGAACTTCTGTGTTATGATGAAAGTCTTTGGAACTATTTTAAATTGATAAAGGAGGATTTGTCATTTAGTCCTCAAATGAGTTCGTGATCAAATGATATGCTATTACTAGGACAATAGACATATCAAGTGTAGGTCGTTGTATGCCATATAGGTTGGTTGTTCTCTTAACCAAAGAGCATGGAGATATTGGTATGGCATGCAGGTAAAATATAAGAGTATATTTCACTGAACGTGACCAACTCCGGAGTACTCTACTATCAAGAGTCACAACGAAGGGATATGGATAAAGTGTCCCTCTGACATGAGATCACCAAGGTGACTTGCAAGCAACTTATTGTGCTTTGGTGCCAGACTACCTAAATTTTTAATTCATGATCAGAAGATTTTTGGGCACAGTCAATTACTTGTGAAGTTAGTGCGTGAGTCAAGATGAAATTGGCCACTCTAAGAGATTGAAGAGAATACTTTGTGTTTCAATTTAGTAAGACCAAGACCAAGGCAATCCTTGTGAGGAGTTACAAGATTTATCAGATTGAGACACATAATAGATGAACTATTAAGAGTTGATAGTTTAAACTCTAAGTCATTCTTGCATCAAGGGTCAAAGGGATAAATTATACGATAACAATATCTAAATAGGTTCTTGAGTGTTGTTTTGCATACATTTGATCTATTCAAATTTGATCAGATCTATGCTCAATTAATTTATTGATTTGATTAGATTTAATTAAGATTATAAGAGTCTAATTAGATTAGATTCATCATGTTTTAATTGAATCTAATTAGATTGGGTTTGAAAGAAATTCAATTGGTGAAATCCTGGAGTCCCAAATGAATGGGACTCTCTCTTTTGCGCCACCCAAATTGTCTCACACCTTTTCTCACCGTACAAAATTAGTTTATACATGAGAAAATAAAGTACTAGCCCTTCTTTTGTCACCTATTAAGGATAGGATTTGGTTGGTTTTGATTTGAATTCAAATTGGTTTGAATTTCAACCTAAAACCTTATCCATATCCTTCCACATGTCAGCAGTTTTTGAAGGTGCCCATTGTGTGCGAGAAAAGAAAGTCTTCTTGATGGTTTTTTAGATCTAATTTTCTTTGATAAGTCCCTCTTTAAGTTAGATAAGAGTGAGAAAATATTGGAGTCAAATTAAAATTCAAAATGGTTTGAATTGCAACAAAATCCAGCTCTTATCTGTCTTACCTGATTTGTGAGACAACCATAGAAAGGTCATAATTTTGTGCACCAAATATAGAGAGCTTTTCACCATGAGATACCATAGAGAAAGAGGGGCAAAAATTATTCTTTGGGGCATAAGGTTTGGGTGGGTTTCCTTCTTCCTTGGTGTGAACAAAAGAGGAGACCGTTCTCCTCTCAGGTGAGCAACTTAGAAATATTCTAAGATTTTGGGTGAAAGAAAAACCATAGAGAAAAAAGTTTTCATCAGATTTTTTTCACTATCCAACATCTCTCTCTGCTCCATCTTCAACATCAAAAATGTTCGAGGTAATCGAAGGAAGAGATCAAATTAGATCTGTCATCAAAAGCCGACTGCACGAGCTAGCACTCCCGTGGAGGGCTGATCGGTCCAAGGACTTCATGTGGACCATCCGTAGAGGTCGGACATTTGTGCGGCTATGAGCGACTAAAGAAGACTTTCAGATCTATATTTTAATTATAGAGTTTGACTAGCCATGCTCAGATATTGGATTTGGAGTCCTAGAAGTGGTAGATTAGATCTATCACTAATTGCTGTTCTTATTCAAATTCTTGTAATTTTAGATTCAGATTTTTATGGATATAAATTCATGTTATAAATATAATTAATGGAGTTTTAAGATAAATTTTATGCATATATTTATAAATTAAATAGTTTAATATAATATTTTTTATTAAAAATTTTGAAATGCATGCATGAAACCCCTGCAAGATCCTACAGTGGTATCAAAGCCAGGTTGCTTATAACATGAATTTATTCTTGTATATAATCTGATATTATATGTATTTAGATCTATAATTTAATTTAGATTAGATCTAATATATGATATTTAGATATAAAATTAATTATAGATCTGATCATACAAATTGATATAAGATTGTCCTGCTGTAAGGTTTACCCCATATAGTGCAAAGGTTGTCCAGTTTGTGTTGATCTTTATATAATCTGATTTTAATCATTTAGATTAGATGTAAATAATTAATTTAGTATCTGAGTAATGTAGTAATCTGATTGGATAGATCCTCATAGCCATCCGATCATAGAAAAATTAGGGTATCACACCTCTATTTGCTCATTCGATGGGATCTCTTATGGCGTGTAGGGGTGCTGTGCAGTCTTTTCCATGATATGAATAATAAAAAAAATTTAAAATTTTATTTTAGATCTAAAATAATATATATTAGATCTAAAATTAATATTTTGATCATTAGATGATTGATTGTGAAAATATTTTATAAAATTAAAAATTATTTTCAAACACTGAATCCGAACCCATGTCAGTCTAAAACTTAATTAAGAATTAAGTGATCTAGATTTGAGAATCAAAGATCTAAGGCATTAATTTCATAATTCATGGGTTAATGGGTTAGCTCGAGTCAAGTTCATTTAATTGGGTTAGACCTAGGATTAGAAATCATTGATAATGGATCATGTTAGTAATTGATCAAATCTAATTAAAAGTTAATTCTGATTGGATCAATTTTTTCTCTTGATCAATTTCAATAGTTATAGTTGGTCAAGTTCATATCTTTGATTAGATCAATATGAACTTTGATCGTGGCTCTGTGGTCGAATCCAAATCTATAAGTTGATCAAATTGAAAGTGACTAACCAGTTGGTGTCTAAGGTAAGTATGGTAGCTTTAATCGGTGGTCATTAATTGGGAGCTATTCGTATAGATTGAGTCTATATCGAGTTAATGGCATATTCCTCCCATCGATCTCACTTACCTGACCAACATGGTGAATTATATTTTGATTAGATCACTTAATGATTGGGGTTGACCCATGCTAACTAGGAAATCAGTATTACTAATTTAGGTGCCCCTAGTTTAACTTGTCTTGAGTCCTCTTTATGACTTGATGAAGTCAGTGGAAGGATTCATGACTGGTTGGCTGGATCAGTTTATGCCTGATCTTTTTAATTTGACTTGGTGAAGTCAGTGGGAGGATTAAGATTAGCTGGTCAAGTTTCTTCTCATCTTCCAATTCAACTAATTAAATCTTCTAAATTATTAGATCTCTAAAATAAAATAGTTATGGTGATAACTAGATCATAACCTCCCATTAAGTTGGATGATAATGAGTCCAACAGTTTAGATGATCATTGGAGGTGCCACACGCCTGATGTGTAGGAACCAGATCTAGGGTTTCAGGGTTAGATCTTGAAACTTTTTCAAGATCATACAGTGGAAGACTAAAATAAATCAAAATTATTTTTTAAAATTAGAAATTCCTAGATCTAAGATCCTATTACATAATTATTACATAGATTAAATCAAAAATTAAAATAAATATAAATATAGCATGAACTACATGTTGATCATATCAACATGTTTCTATACTACATCTAATGTATGTATTAAACAATAGATCAGATCTATTACCTTACAAGTTAGATATTCTAACCTCGCTGATCTGGGCTTGAGGATGATGTTGCAAGCCGCACACGCATCCGGCCTCTAGGAGTCATCCACACGAGCCCACGAATCTTGATCAGAAGTCCTGCTTCAGGAAATCAGCACAGTATGCTAGTACTGCGCTGATCCTTCTTTGATGGTTGATCAGGTACCTCCTTCTTCTTGATTTGACTTTTCTAAAGATGGAAAGTAGAAGAAGGAGTTTTAGATCTGAGACACTCTCAGGAAACTCAAGATGGAGGGAGGAAAGATATGAAAACAAATAACCCTAGAAGAAGACCCTCTTCTTCTTCTCGTTTTCTCTCTAGACACCCTAACTTGTGTCTATTATATCTCCACGATCCAAAGGTCTTTCTCTCTGATTTTTGGATGGATCAAAGGTCTCTCAAAAATATATCTTTTTCAAAAATTTTATGAGAAAACTCATCTTATATAGAGAGATATGATAGAGTCCTTGTCTAGGTCAAATACCTAGTCAAGGCTTATCAAACATGGCAAGTTAAGGGACGCCCAACTCTTGAGCACCTCTTCATATTTTCATACATGGATCACAAAAAGGGTGCACAATGTATACCCTAAAAGCCACAAAAATTTTAAAAAAAATTTGGATAAATTCGGTGCAAAATTGAAAGAGTTTTGGATTTCTAAAACTCTATCTCATAGAATTCGAAATCCAAACTTATTCCTTTTTGATTTGATCCAAACCACCTTCCATGTAAGAAAAAAGAGAGGAGACCTTTTGTGAACGTGGGAGAGACCTGGGAGAGGGATTTTGTCACACAAAATAAGAGGAGATTGGCGTTGAATGAGAGAGAGGGCATGGGGAAGGCTTATGTGGTGCAAGGTGGAATCCTAGTCTTACTAGGATTCTATCTTATGACTTGTTTTAATTTGATTTCTCAAACCAAATCAAATCAAAATTAGATCAACCCAATTAAAATAGATCTTAACCCAATTAAAAATCTAATTTAATCAGATTAAATTAGATTTAAATCTGATTTAATTTTCTAATCAAATTAGAAATTAGATTGACCCAAGTCCTAGTTGAACTAGGACTAGTTTTTTTCTTGCACTTGGCTTATCCAATAAACCAATTGGACTTGATCCAATCAAGCCCAAACTAAATCTAATTAAATTATATTTAATTAAACTTAATCTCAGCCCATTGGCTTAATCAAATTAAGCCAATTAGCAATCGAATTGCTAATCGATCCTCCTGCAACACTTGCACTGGGTTAAATGTCAATCGTATTGATCATTTAACCCTAGAATGATTCTTAATCATTGATCAACCATCCGATCGGATCATGAACTCTAATGTGTGTGACCTCATAGGTCCGAACCTAAGCTGGTAGCACAGGAATAAATTCTGTACCAATCGAAGTGACCATCTAGCAATGGTACCCGACGATCGGATAGGTCGAATGTGTAGAACAACATCCTTAGAACCCATGCGGATATAGTTTTCATATAATTCATCCCCTTGACCAAAATAATCATAGAATACCTCAGAGTTTAACTGTCAACTCTGATTAGGTTATCCATATTGCATTTCAAAATATCAAATCCATCTGATGGATTACCCTGGCCAAGATTTTGCTAAATTGAAATACAGCGACTCATTCTTCTCCAACTTTGGAGTGGTCAATCCCATCTCGATCACACTCTGACTTCGCAAGTACTTGACTGTGCCCAGAAGCCTTTCATCCCTGAATTAGAAATTCAGTTAGTCCAGTACCAAAGCACAGTGAGTTGCTTGCAAGTCATTGAGACGATCTCAGGTCTAAAGAACACTTATACCTATATCCCATCAGAGACATTCTCGACAGCAGAATGCTCTGGAGTTGGTCATGTTCAATGACGATGTACCCTTACATCTACCTGTATGCCATACCAGTGTCTGCACACTCTTTGGTTAAGAGGACAACCAACCCATATGGCCTACAGCGACCTATGCTCGATAGAAGCTGTCATCCTTATTAACATCCTATCATTTGGTCGTGAATAGTTTTAAGGACTAATCGATAAATCCTCTCTTTATCGAATCTAAATAGTCCTAAGGACTTCATCATAACAACGAAGTTCATTAGAAGATGAAAGCTTATGATGAAAATACCAAATATATTTTATTTATTAACAAATCAATTACAATACTTGGTTGCTCAACCGTCAACAGCTTGACGATTGGCTTTTTGGGACACATTTTCCAACAACTCTCACTTGTCCTAAATCCACTCGGCACAGTATCTAATACCATCTTCGACTTGTGGTTGTCAAACTCCTTTATCGCCAGGGTTATAGTTAAGGGGTCGGTCAGGTTCTCCTTTCTGTCGATCTTCTGAAGGTCGACGTCACCTCGATCCATGATCTCTCGAACCAGGTGGAAGCGGTGCAAGATGTGCTTCGTCCGCTGATGTGCTTTGGGTTCCTTCACCTGAGCTATGGCACCAGTGCTGTCGCAGTAGAGCAGGACCGGACCATCGAGGGAGGGTGCTACTCCGAGCTCGTTGATGAATTTTCTCAGCCACACAGTTTCCTTTGCGGCATTCGATGCTGCGATGTACTCCGCTTCATAAACAGAGTCTGACACAATATGTTGCTTGGAACTCTTCCAGCAGATGGCTCCATCATTCAGAGTAAAGATATAACCCGACACGCTCCTGCTGTCATCATGGTCAGATTGAAAGCTAGAGTCTGTGAATCCCACAAGTTTTAGATCTGACTCGCCATAAACCAACCATTGGTCCTTAGTATTTCTCAAATACTTAAGGATGGCTTTAACCACTTTTCAATGATTTGCTCTAGGATCAGATTGGTATCTACTCACTACTCCTAGTGAGTATGCCACATCTGGTTTTGTACATGTCATGGCGTATATGATAGATTCCACGGCTGAAGCATATGGGACTCTACTCATACTTCTCTCTCTTCAGGAGTTGTCGGACAATCCTTCTTAGAGAGAGAAATTCCTTGGCCTATCTATAGATAGCCCTTTTTGGAATTCTCCATGCTGAACCTCTTCAGCACAGTGTCTATGTACATGGACTGGGATAACCCAAGCATCCTTTTAGATCTATCCCTATAGATCTTCATCCCTAGGATGTAAGATGCTTCACCCAAGTCCTTCATGGAGAACTGTGATGACAACCAAACTTTTATTCCCTATAGTGCGGGGATGTCATTCCCGATTAAGAGAATGTCATCCATGTACAAGACAAGGAATACCACAACTGGACCATTTGCCCATTTATAGATGCAGGGATCTTCTTCATTCTTAATGAAGCCATACATTTTGATCACCTTATCAAAATGCATGTTCCAACTCCGAGAAGCTTGCTTCAGTCCATAAATGGATCTCTGAAGCTTGCACACCTTGGACTCATCTGTGGATTTAAACCCCTCAGGTTGTATCATATACACCTCTTCGGTCAGCTCTCCATTCAGAAAAGCTGTCTTTACATCCATCTGTCAGATCTCATAATCCAGATGGGCAGCTATTGCAAGCTTTATCGAATGGATTTGAGCATTGTCACAGGGAAAATGTCTCGTCATAGTCAATACCATAATGTTGATGATACCCTTTGGCGACCAGACGGGCTTTATAGGTCTCCACCTTTCCATCTGCCCCCTCTTCCTTTTGAAGACCCATTTACACCCAATGGGTTTAACCCCTTCAGGTGGGTCAACCAATGTCCATACATCGTTGACCTTCATGGACTCCATTTCGAATTTCATGGCTTCAAGCCATTTCTCGAAATCAGGTCTCTGCATTGCATCCATATAGGTGATCGGATCCTCATTATTCTCATCAAGTTCGATGGGATCACCATTCGGATCAAAAAATCGTAGTATCTGTCCGACTGACGCGGTACTCTACCGGATCGCCTTAATGGTGTAAGTACATTGGGCTCCAGATATGATCTAATCATATCAGACTCAGGTTCAGCTATTGGTGTCGGTCCTTCTACCTGTTGAACTTCATCAAGTTCAATCTTAGAGGCAACGATTCCTTCACCAAGGAACTCTTTTCTAAAAAGATTACCTTAAGGCTGACGAACACCTTTTGTTCATCAGCATGGTAGAAAAAATATCCTTTTGTCTCTTTGGGGTACCCTATGAATGAGCATTTGTCAGACCTAGGTCCAAGTTTGTCTATGACTAATCGTTTGACATAGGCCAGGCACCCCCAGACCCTAAGGTGTGAAAGTGCTGGCTTACGTCCCGTCCATATCTCATATGGAGTCTTAATTACAGACTTACTTGGAACCCTATTTAACAGATAACAGGCCGATTCGAGTGCATATCCCCAGAAGGATATCGGCAAGCTAGCAAAATCCATCATGGATCGGACCATGTCTAACAGAGTCCGATTCCTCCTTTCAGACACACCATTATGCTGTGGTGTTCCTGGAGGAGTCCATTGGGAGAGAATCCCATTCTCTCCTAGATATGTGAGAAATTCACTAGAAAGGTATTCTCCTAATGAATCTGACTTATATTTTATCAGATAGACATATCCATATCGGGATAGGTCATCCGTGAAAGTTATGAAGTAGAAATATCCACCTCTAGCACTGGTGCTCATGGGCCTGCATACATCAGTATGTACTAGGCCCAAGAGCTCAGTAGCTCTCTCACCTTTTCCAATAAAAGGTGACTTGATCATTTTATCAAGAAGATAGAACTCACAGGTTGGAAGTGATTCACAATCACTGACTTCGAGGATTTCCTCTTGAGTCAACCTGTTTATTCTATTCTTGTTTACATGACCTAGCCTACAGTGCCATAAGTAGATATCTGACACACTATCTAATCTAGGGTGCTTGCCAGTAGAATAGACTCTTATCAGGCTTGATCTTTTTGGTCTGGCTCTGCACTGATGTCCCAGCCTGAACTTGCACCTTCTTCACTTTCTTCTTCTTGTTCTTCTTCTAAAAGGTCGAGAACCAGAAGAAGAACCTCCCACTAAGTTCACCGACTCCTTGTGAAGTTGGTGATCCTTCTCAAAGTTCTGAAGCAACCCCAGTAACCGTGGTAGTTCTCTTCAGGCTTTGTCATTCTATAATGAGTGAGGAATGGGAGATAAGACTTTGGCAGCGAGTTCAGTATTGCATCTTTCCCAAGTTGCTCATGCAAGGGAAAGCCGAGCTTGCTCAATCGTTCCATCAGCTCGATCATGTACAATACATGATCAGTGATAGAGGCATCATCCCATATTTTGGCGTTGAAGATGGCACAACTATCTTGTGCCTCTCTACGTCATCGGGTGTGCCAAAGACATCCTCCAACACTTGAAGCATGTCCTTTGGCTGAGCCATCTCGAATCTACGACTGAACTCATCGCTCATGATGGCCAGTATGATACAGCGCATCGTGGTCCGATCACTGAGCCACTTCTGGTAAGTGTCTCTGACTGTTCCACGTGCATTGGCATTTGGCTCCTTAGGTGCAGGATCCATTATCACATATAGGATCCGTTCATGCTCAGGACTATCTTCAACTTTCGGTACCAGCTACCGAAGTTGGGTCCCACCAACTTATCATTGTCCAACAATGATCGGAGCGATAGGGAAGTGGCTATATTTGCACAAAGGAGAACCATAACCTAATTAGTAATTGATTCATTAAACCTAAAGATTTGGACTTTAATCAAAAGATTTCTCCCACTATTTTATTCGAATTGGTAGCCTCTACCTCCAATTCGAGGAATTATCCTAATTTCTTAGTGGGTAATAGAATCCACTTAGACTGCACACAAGCCCAACTTTGGTTGGCCAACCCATGTACATCTAAGGGTAGGTTCTAACCAATTATTTTCTAAATAATTTTTAGTAATTTTAATTTTACCCCAGAAACCTAATCAGTAGGCTTTGGCCTCCACTGTAAGGATCCGGTTAGGTCCAACCATTAACATGATCATACTTGGTGTATCTAACCAACGAATGATTAAGCCCAACTTTGGTTGGCTCACCTAACCACCATTAGAGAGATACTTCCAAGTCATCATATGATGAGTGATAATTCCATTAGTCAACAAGCACCAGGCCTTTGGGTCTGCAATGATTATTGAGTTAATGGACTCATTATCAAACACCTTAATGTGAGGCTATGACTTAGTTATCTCCATAACTTTATCATTTTAAGGACCTAATAATTTTAGAAGATTTAAATAATATACAGGATGAGGTCAGATGAACCAGCTTATCATGATCCTCCCACTGGCTTCACCAAGTCAGCTTAAGGGAGACCATTAAAAGGGCTGGTCTAGGAGCACCTAAATCAGTCACACTGATTTACCTAGCTGACATGGGTCAGCTCGAATAGTCAAGTGATCCGATCAAAACATAATTTCACCAAGAGACCAGGTAAGTTCGATCAGTGGGAGGGTCTGCCAAAGCTTGCCTTAGACACCATAAAAAATGGCCAGGTAAGCGGGCTCCCAATTAAAAACCACCGGTCTGGTTTACCTTAGACACCAACTGGTTTAATTAGTTTCGATTAGATCAATCTAACAGTTCGTGCTAGACCGCTTAGCCAAGAATCAAGTCTATTTGGTTCTCGTTAAAGACATGGACTTGACCAACTACAACTATTGTAATTGATCTAGAGAATCCTTGACCTAATCTAAGACAACAATTGATTAGATTTAGTCAATTCTCTAATTAAGTCCATCTTTAATCTAACCATAGGTCTAACCCAATTAATGGACCTAATTCTCACTAACCCATTAACCCAATGTGTTATGATTTGTGTCTTAGGTTCTTCAATTCACAATCCTAGAACCTAATCAAACAACTTCTTAATTCTTAATTAAGTTTTGGGTTCAGGGTTGGGTTCGACTTTTCAAAAAATAATTTTTATATTTATAAAATAATTTTATAATATGATTCTACCAATCATATTGCATGTTTGATTCATAATCAAGATACAAATGAAATAAACATGAAATTACTTTAGATCTAATCTAAACAGGTTCATGTAATTGAAACAATTTTAACTTTAAATAATTTTTTTGCATAAAAATTATTAACAAAGAGATTTTATTTCAGATTTAAATATTTTTTAAATTTAATAAATCATAAATTTAATCTAGATCATATCTAACAAATTTATGATTAAAGATAGATCCACACAAACTAGGACAACCTTTGCACTGTAAGGGGTAAACCTTACAGCAGGACAACCTTGCAGTTCGTGATTGATCTAAAATTTTAATTTTAGATTTAATAATCAGATTATAAATTAGATCTAATCTAAAAAATAATCTAAGTATGTATAAATAATCATGTAATAAAGAACCTAGGCTCTGATACCAATTGTAGGAACCAGATCTAGGGTTTCAGGGTTAGATCTTGAAACTTTTTCAAGATCATACAGCGGAAGACTAAAATAAATCAAAATTATTTTCTAAAATCAGAGAATCCCTAGATCTAAGATCCTATTACATGATTATTACATAGCATTAAATCAAAAATTAAAATAAATATAAATATAGCATGAACTACATGTTGATCATATCAACATGTTTCTATACTACATCTAATGTATGTATTAAACAATAGATCAGATCTATTACCTTGCAAGTTAGACGTTCTAACCTTGCTGATCCGGACTTGAGAATGATGTTGCAAGCCGCACACGCGTCCGGCCTCTAGGAGTCGTCCACACGAGCCCACGAATCTTGATCAGAAGTCCTGCTTCAGGAAATTAGCACAGTATGCTAGTACTACGCTGATCCTTCTTTGATGGTTGATCAGGTGCCTCCTTCTTCTTGATTTGGACTCTTCCAAAGATGAAAAGTAGAAGGAGGAGTTTCAGATCTGAGACACTCTCAGAAAACTCAAGATGGAGGGAGGAAAGATATGAAAACAAATAACCCTAGAAGAAGACCCTCTTCTTCTTCTCGTTTCTCTCTCTAGATATCCTAACTTGTGTCTATTATATCTCCACAACCCAAAGGTCTTTCTCTCTGATTTTTGGATGGCTCAAAGGTCTCTCAAAAATATTTCTTCTCCAAAAATTTCATGAAGAAACTCATCTTATATAGAGAGATATGATAGAGTCCTTGTCTAGGTCAAATACCTAGTCAAGGCTTATCCAAACATGGCAAGTTAAGGGACGCCCAACTCTTGAGCACCTCCTTCATACTTTTGTGCATGGATTATCAGAAAAGGGTACACAATATATACCCTAAAAACCATGAAAATTCCAAAAAAAATTTGGATAAATTCGGTGCAAATTTGAAAGAGTTTTGGATTTCTAAAACTCTATCTCATAGAATTCGAAATCCAAACTTATTCCTTTTTGATTTGATCCAAACCACCTTCCATGTAAGAAAGAAGAGAGGAGACCTTTTGTGAACGTGGGAGAGACCTGGGAGAGGGATTTTATCGCACAAAATAAGAGGAGATTGGCGTTGAATGAGAGAGAGGGTGTGGGGAAGGCTTATGTGGTGCAAGGTGGAATCCTAGTCTTACTAGGATTCTATCTTATGACTTGTTTTAATTTGGTTTCTCAAACCAAATCAAACCAAAATTAGATCAACCTAATTAAAATAGGTCTTAACTCAATTAAAAATATAATTTAATTAGATTAAATTAGATTTAAATCTGATTTAATTTTTTAATCAAATTAGAAATTAGATTGACCCAAGTCCTAGTTGAACTAGGACTAGTTTTTTTCTTGCACTTGGCTTATCCAATAAACCAATTGGACTTGATCCAATCAAGCCCAAACTAAATCTAATTAAATTATATTTAATTATACTTAATCTCAGCCCATTGGCTTAATCAAATTAAGTCAATTAGCAATCAAATTGCTAATCGATCCTCCTGCAACACTTGCACTGGGTTAAATGTCAATCGTATTGATCATTTAACCCTAGAACGATTCTTAATCGTTGATCAACCATCCGATCGGATCATGAACTCTAATGTGTGTGACCTCATAGGTCCGAACCTAAGCCGATAGCACAGGAACAAATTTCTGTACCAATCAAAGTGACCATCTAGCAATGGTACCCGACGACCGGATAGGTCGAATGTGTAGAACAACATCCTTAGAACCCATGCGGATATAGTTTTTCATATAATTCATCCCCTTGACCAAAATGATCATAGGATACCTCAGAGTTCAACTGTCAACTCTGATCAGGTTATCCACATTGCATTTCAAAATATCAAATCCATCTGATGGATTACCCTGGCCAAGGTTTTGCTAAATTGAAATACAGTGACTCATTCTTTCCAACTCTTGGAGTGGTCAATCCTATCTCGATCACACTCTGACTTCGCAAGTACTTGACTGTGCCAGAAGCCTTCCGTCCCTAAATTAGAAATTCAGTTAGTCCAGTACCAAAGCACAGTGAGTTACTTGCAAGTCACTGAGACGATCTCAGGTCTAAGGGACACTTATACTTATATCCCATCAGAGACATTCTCGACAGCAGAATGCTCTGGAGTTGGTCACGTTCAATGATGATGTACCCTTACATCTCACCTGTATGCCATACCAGTGTCTCCACACTCTTTGGTTAAGAGGACAACCAACCCATATGGCCTACAGTGACCTATGCTCGATAGAAGCTGTCGTCCTTATTAACAGCCTATCATTTGATCGTGAATAGTTTTAAGGACTAATCGATAAATCCTCTCTTTATCGAATCTAAATAGTCCTAAGGACTTCATCATAACAACGGAGTTCATTAGAATATGAAAACTTATGATGAAAATGCCAAATATATTTTATTTATTAACAAATCAATTACAATACTTGGTTGCTCAACCGTCAACAGCTTGACGATTGGCTTTTTGGGACACATTTCCCAACATGATGCTCATCTGACTATCAAAATTATCATTCATAAGATGTTGATTAAGTTATCTTTTTGATGATGTTAGGTTGGTTGAGCCACACTCAGACCTGATCACTCGTTTGTCAGATGTACTAAATTCTAGCATATTAATGGTTGGACCTAACTAGAACTTTCAGTGGAGGCACCATATACCTGCTGAAGAGGTGTCTGAGGCAAAATTGAATACTAAAAATTATTTGAAGAAATAATTAGTTAAGAACCTACCCCTGGGTTCACAAAGGTTGGTCGAGCCACACTCGAGCCCATGTGCAGTCCATGTAGATTCTAGTATCCACTAAGAAATTAGTGTAATTTCTCAAATTGGAGGTAGAGACTATCAATTCGAATAAAATAGTGAGAGAACTTTTAGATTAAAAATTATGTCTTTAGGCTTTATCAATTCATATACTAATTAGGTTTTGATTTTTCTTTTATAGTTATGGACACCATCTTGTTGCTCCGATCACTATTAGATAGTGATAAATTGATGGGATCAAATTTTGATAGCTGGTATCAGAATCTCAAAATAGTCCTGGAGCACGAATGGATCTTATATATATCGACAGATCTGGCACCCAAGGAGCCAGCTCCGAATGCACATAGCACGATCAGAGACACTTATCAGAAGTGGCTCAACGATCGAACTACGGTTCGTTACATTATGTTGATGGTAATGAATGATGAGTTTAGCCATCATTTCAAGAATGCTCAGTCACAGGACATGTTACAAATATTGAATGAGTCTTTTGGCACATCCGACGATATTGAGAGGTACAAAACTAGTTGTGCCATCTTCAATGCTCGAATGAGGGAAGGAGCGTCAGTCACCGATTATGTACTGTACATGATCGAGATGACTGAGCACTTAAGCAAGCTTGGTTTTCTCCTGCATGAGTAGTTGGAGAAAGATGTCATTCTGAACTTTTTACCCAAGTCCTACCTCCCTTTTCTTACTCATTTTCGAATGACAAAGCCTGCGGTCAATTACCACAGTTTGCTAAGATTGCTGCAGAACTTTGAGAAGAATCACCAGCTCCACAAGGAGACGGTGAATGTAGTGGGAGGGTCTTCTTCTGGACGTTGACCCTTTAAGAAAAGAAAGAAGAACAAGAAAAACAAAAAAAAAAATGCAAAGTACTGGGGCACCCAAATCCAATCAGACCAAAAAACTCAAGTCCGATCAGAGTCGGGTAGAATGCTTCTATTGCAAGAAGAAGGGGCACTAGAAGAGAATTATCCTCAGTACATTACCTCCTTGGATCCGAACATGCCGAGAAAGAAGTAAGTTATTGCTGGATAAGGTAATTATATGACAACATCTTATAATTTCTCAATTTATGATTCTACTACTGGGTATTAGATATCAGAAGTCTTTTTAATATTTGTAATTCATTGCAGGATCTGTAGGTCAGTAGAAGATTTGAAAAAGGCAAAAAATTTCTTAATGTTGGAGATGGAAGATCAGTTCCAGTTCTAGCGTTAGAAATTATTAAGCTTATATTCAAATTGAATATAATTATTCTTAGTGAATGTCACTTTTATCCTTTCTTTTTATTGAACATTATTTCTGTAGGCCTCTTGGTCATGTATAAAAAAATAATTTTAATATCATTATAAATGGTGTTAATGTGATGAATGGATAGTTGAACAATGGTATTTATATATTGTTACAACCTTTTAGTATAATGTACACATCCAGCAAATACCTTAGAATTAGTGATGTCTCCGATATCTACCTTTGGCACTGTAGTTTAGGTCATATTAACAAGAATAGAATAAATAGGTTGACACAAGAGAGAATCTTTAAAGTCAGTGATTATGAATTACTTCCAACCTATGAGTCCTGTCTTCTTGAAAAAATAATAAAGTCACCTTTTACTGAAAAAGATGAGCGAGCTAGTGAAGTTCTAAGTCTGATATATACTGATGTATGTGGATCAATGAACATCAGTATCAGAGGTATATATTATTATTTCATTACTTTTACAGATGACCTATCGAGATATGGGCACGTCTACTTAATGATGCATAAGTCAGAATCGTTTGAAATGCTCAAATAATTTTGTAATGAAGTAAAAAAATAAACTGAAAAGAATATTAAAACTCTTCGATCTGACAAGGAGGAGAATACCTCTCTAGTGAGTTTCTGACATACTTAAAAGAGAATGAGATTCTCTTGCAATGGATCCCTCTTGTATCGAAAAGGAGGAATCGAATCCTGTTAGATATGGTTCGATCCATGATGGGCTTTGCAAGTCTGTCAATCTCTTTTTAGGGATATGCACTCGAATCGGCTTATTATATTTTAAATAAAGTTCTGAGTAAGTTTTAAGTAAAACACCATATAAGATGTGGATAGGGTATAAGTCAGCACTCTCTCACCTTAGGATTTGGAGATATCCGATTTATGTCAAACATCTAAAAACTAACAAGCTTGAATATAGGCCTGACAACTGTCTATTTGTAGGGTACCCAAAAGAGATCAAGGGGTATTACTTCTACCTTGCTATTGAACAGAAGGTGTTCATCAGCAATAGGGTAGTCTTTCTAGAAAAAGAGTTTTTTGGAGAAGAAACTAATGCCTCAAAGATTAAACTTGATGAAGTTTGATTAGTAAAAGAACTGACACAATCTAATAAACCCATTGAGTTGGACTTGATTAGATCAAATCCGAAATCTGTTGTAAAAATATCTTTAAGAAGATCCGATAGAGTATCACATCAACCGAATAGATACTATGATTTTTTGATCTGAAATGGTGATCCAATTGAACTCGATGAGAACAATGAGGATCCGATCATCTATATGAATGCGATGTAGAGGTTTGACTCTGATAAATGGTTGGAAGCCATGAAATTCGAAATGGACTCCATGAAAGTCAACAATGTATGGACATTGGTTGATCCACCTGAAAGGATAAAACCCATAGAGTGTAAGTGGGTCTTCAAAAGGAAGAGGGGCACAGATGGGAAGGTGGAGACCTATAAAGCCCATCTACTTACCAAGGGTTACTATCAGCATTATGGTATTGACTATGATGAGATATTTTCTCCTATGGCAATGCTCAAGTCCATTCGGATCATGCTTGCAATAGCAGCATATCTAAACTATGAAATCTGACAAATAGATGCGAAAATAGCTTTCTTAAATAAAGAGCTAAAAGAAGATGTGTATAGATACAACCTGAAGGTTTTATATCTACAGATGAATCAAAGGTGTGCAAGCCTCAGAAGTCTATTTCTGGACTTAAGCAGGCATCTCGGAGTTGGAACATGCATTTTGATAAAGTGATCAAAATGTATGACTTCATTAAGAATGGAGAGTAACCCTACATATACAAGTGGGTTAATAACTCCGTAATAGTATTTCTTATTTTATATGTGGATGATATTCTCTTAATCGAGAATGACATTCCTGCATTACAAGGAATAAAAGTTTGGTTGTTGTCACAGTTCTCCATAAAGAACTTGGGAGAAGCATCTTTCATCTTTGGGATGAAGATATATAGAGATAGATCTAAAAAATTGCTTGGATTATCCCAGTCGACGTATATTAATACTGTATTGAAAAAGTTCAGCATGAAGAATTTCAAGAAAAGCTATCTTTCGATAGGCCAAAGAATTTCTCTTTCGAAGAGTGATTGTCCGACAACTCCTCAAGAGAGAGAGCGTATGAGTAGAATTCTATATGTTCGATAGTGGGATCTATTATGTACGCCATGATATGTACACGATCGGACGTGGCATACTCACTAGGGGTAGTTAGTAGATACCAGTCCGATCCAGGTGAGAACCACTGGAAGGTCGTAAAGATCATCCTTAACTATTTGAGAAATACTAAGGATCAGTAGCTTATTTATGAAGAATCCAACTTAAAACTTGTGGGGTTTACAGACTCCAATTTTTAGTTAAATCATGATGACAGCAAGAGCATGTCGGGATATATTTATATCCTGAACGGTGGAGCAATCTGCTGGAAGAGTTCTAAGCAGCACACTGTGGCGACTCTACTTGCGAGATAGAATATATCGCGACATCCAATGCTGTAAAGAAAGCTATGTGGTTACAAAAATTTATCAATAAACTCGAAGTGGTACTCTGTCTTGAAGGTCCCATCTTGTTGTACTGTGACAGCACTGGCGTCATTGCTCAAGTGAAGGAACCAAAGTCATATCAGCGGACCAAGTACATTCTGCATCGCTACCATCTGGTCTGAAAAATTATAGATCGAGGTGACGTCGACCTTCAAAAAATCAATGAAAAGGAGAACCTGATCACCCATTAACTAAAGCCCTTGTGGTGAAGGAGTTCGAAGATCATAAAATAAAGATGGGTATATGATACTGTACCGATTGGCTTTAGTACAAATGAGAGTTGTTGAAAAATATATCCAAAATCAATCGTCAACCTGTTGACGGTTGTGCTATTTGATGTAATTGTATATGAATTAATTAATAAAATATTTATTTGATAATTTTCATCATAAGCTTGTATATCTTCTATATCGAACTTCTGTGTTATGATGAAAGTCCTTAGAACTATTTTAAATTGATAAAGAAAGATTTATCATTTAGTCCTTAAATGAGTTCGCGACCAAATGATATGTTATTATTAGGATAATAGACATATCAAGTGTAGGTCATTGTGTGCCATATAGGTTGGTTGTCCTCTTAACCAAGGAGTATGGAGATGTTGGTATGGCATGCAGAAAAAATGTAGGAGTATATTTCACTGAATGTGACCAACTCTGGAGCACTCTACTATCAAGAGTCACTACGAAGGGATATGGGTTTAAATGTTCCTCCGACTTGAGATCACCACGATGACTTACAAGCAACTCACTGTGCTTTGATGTCAGACTATCTGAATTTTTAATTCAGGATCGGAAGGTTTCTGGGCACAGTCAAGTACTTGTGAAGTTGGTGTGTAAGTCAAGATAGAATTAATCACTCCAAGAGATTGGAGAGAATACTTTGTGTTTCAATTTAGTAAGACCTTGGCCAGAGCAATCCTTGTGAGGAGTCACAGGATTTATCAGGTTGGACACATAATGGATGTACTATTAAGAGTTGACAGTTTAAACTCTAAGTCATCCTAGCATCAAGGTTAAAGGGATGAATTATACAGTAACAATATCTAAATAGGTTCTTGAGTGTTGCTTTGCATACATTCGATCTATCTGGACATTGGGTACTATTGCTAGATGGTTACTCTGATTGGTACAGTAATCAATTTTTGTGCTACCAGCTTAGGTTTGAATCTATGGGGTCACACACATTAGAAGTTTCTCTCCGATCACATGGCTAATCTGAAGTGTCCCAGTGGATGGAGACTTTGTTGAAGAGTCCCACTGGATGGAGACTCTAGAGAAGAGTCTCCTTAGACTTGGACTCTATCATTAATGAAGGATTAATTAGTGACTAAATTATTAATTAACTCAATTTGATTAAGCATTAAAGTCTGGATCAAGTTTGATTGAATTGGATTCAATCAGATCAAGTCTGATTAGGTTATTAGATGACCTAATCGATAAGGAGGAATGATCCTGATTTGATTGGGTTTATGGCTCAATTAATTTATTAATTTGATCAAATTTAATTAAAGTTGTAGGAGCCTAATTAGATTAGGTTTATCATATTTTAATTGAGTCTAATTGGATTGAGTTTGAAAAAAATCCAATTGGTTAAACCCTAGAGTCCCAAATGAATAGGACTCTCTCTCTTGCGCCATTGAAATTATCTCATACTTTTTCTCACCACACAAAATCAGTTTGTGTATGAGAAAATTAAGTGCTAACCCTTCTTTTGTCACCCATTAAGGATAGGATTTGATTGGTTTTGATTTGAATTCAATTGGATTGAATTTCAACCTAAAACCTTATCCATATCCTTCCACACGTCGGCAGTTTTTGAAGATGCCCATTGTGTGCGAGAAAAGAGTCTTTCTGATAGTTTTTCATATCTAATTTTTTTTGGTAAGTCTCTCTTTGAGTCAAATAAGAGTAAAAAAAGTTGGAGTCAAATTGAAATTCAAAATGGTTTGAATTGCAGCAAACTCCAGCCCTTATCCTGTCTTACCTGGTTTGTGCAATAACCTTAAAAAGGCCATAATTTTGTGTGCCAAACATAAAGAGCTTTTCATCATGAGATACCAGAGAGAAAGAGGGGCAAAAATTCTTCTTTGGGCATGAGGTTTGGGTGAGTTTCCTTCTTCCTTGGCATGAACAAAAGAGGAGACCATTCTCCTCTCGGGTGAGCGACCTAAAAATGTTCTAGTGTTTTGGGTGAAGGAAAAACCATAGAGAAGAAAGTCTCCATTAGATTTTTCTCTACCATCCAGCATCTCCATCTTCAATATCGAAAAGGTCTGAAGCAATTGAAGGAAGAGATCAAATTAGATCTACCATCAGAAGTCGACTGCGTGAGCTAGCACTCCCGCGGAGGGCTGATCGATCCGAGGACTTCGTGTGGACCATCCGTAGAGGCATGCATTTGTGCGGCTATGAGCGACTAGAGAGGACTTTCAGATCTACATTCTCAATTATAGAGTTTGACTACCCACACTCAGGTATTGGGTTTGGAATCCTAGAAGTGGTAGATTAAATCTATCACTAATTACTGTTCTTATTCAAATACTTGTAATTTTAGATTCAAATTTTTATGTATATAAATTTATGTTATAAATTTAATTGTAAGAGTTTTAAGATTAGATCTTATATATATATTTATAGATTAAATAGTTTAATCTAATATTTTTTCTTTAAAATATTTTAAAATGCATGCATGAAACCCCTGCAAGATCCTACTGAAGCAAGCGTATATTAATAAATAGAATACAAACCTACCATAAATTATTAAATTAAACATCTTTGATGTACCTAGAACATCTCTCAAGCTGCATCACATGCCCTCGATGGCCAATTGGAGAACGTATCCACCGACCCCAGCATCAATCATCGGATGATCCTGGTAATCACATGAGGCATGGAGCTCCTTTTAAATATACTACAAAATTGATTTTTATCAATAAATGTTAGACTCTACAATAGCTAAATTTTAAATATATTCAATAAAGATATAGTACTTATGAGCAGTTATGAATATAGCTGAGCTCTCTATCCTCTGGCTGAGTTGGAGGTGCCACGAGCTGGGTGGGTCCTCTGCCATGCCTCTGTGTCTAAGAGCTGGTTACTGCTGCATATGACTATAGGGTTACTGGTGACCCCCTGTCATCCAAACCTGAGAGTATCAAGACATCATAAAAAATATTATATTGAATAATAAAGAATAAAATAATATAAAAAAAAAGTATTAGAGTTTATCACATGGCATGTGTGCCGCAGAACCATGTGAGCTGGCTGTATGAGAGCTCTCTTCTCTAGATCTCCCTCCTCGACTGTGATGGCTCTGATCTTGGAAAGACATGTTCTATAATCTCTAAAAATAAAAATAATTATATATCATATTATATTAACTGTGTATCAAAATAAAATAACTAAGTATTATATTTATTTAACTGTATATCATGATACCTTAACTTTGTACTATATTCATAAAAGTAACGTGCGTAATTTATGACTAAAAAAACGAGCAATATTAGTCTGAAACATAAATAAAGAAAAAGATACCTGACTGCATCAATAGGATACTTTTACCCAGATCTTGATGATGTACGATTTCAGTTCCCTTTTGAGCATCCTAGTTTCTGCAAGAAGTAGTTCTTCTTCGATGAAAGGCAACTTGTCACAAGTATTTGTCACCTGACGGAGTTTGACTTCTATCTTTGTAGCCATGCAGACCAACACATTATCACGTACTGCTGGATGAAAATCATTTTTCTGTTGATATATTACAGATGCTGACTAACAATCATACATAACATTTGAGCTCTTTGATGAAGGATCGACATCGATTGGCGGGTCTAGGGATAGGTCTACTGTGGTATGTCATCTGGTGTAGATCAAGGACAATGTTACTAGAGACATCAAGTTGATCTAATAAAAATAAATAGATGTTTAGGAAAGTGGAGTCTTAGTCTATGACTTCCTAGACTTATAGAATACCAAGAAAATTACTATTTATGGGAGGTGTTTAAGGGACAGCAATTTCCAGTCCATAGTGTACAAGCAAGTTGCTGCTTCAGGGCTAATGACCACCCAAAGAGAGAAAAAAAGATGTAAGACTCCGATTATGCAGAAGAAGAGATTAGTTCTTGTTGGGTATAAAATAACCCCAACCGAAGTTCGTAAGAGGCAACCCTCCCAGGATTTTTCCAGCTTCCGACCTTGTGCGGCATCTTTCTGAACTCCCCTGGCCATCCGAGTTTCCACAGTACCATCCGGACTCCTCCAGCAGTCGACCTTCCACGTGTCCTCCAGATTCCTCCAACGGATGAACTCCTATCGTACCCTCCAGACTTTTCCAATAATGAGTTCCTTCAGTCATTTATCGGACTGCTCCAAATACTCTCTGGGCTTCACTATCAGCCGAACTTCTACAATAAGCGGTTTCCATCTGGACTTCCACGGCAACCGATCTCCATCTGAGCTTCTACAGTAAGCGAATTCCGTCCGAACTTCTATTGCAGATGGAATTCAATCGAGCTTCTACAATAAGCGGTCTCCATCCGGGCTTCCACGGCAACTGATTTCCGTCCGGACTTCCATGGCAATCGATCTCCATCCAAGCTTCTACAGTAAGCGGCCTCCTTCCAGACTTCTGCAAGAATCGGACTCTGTCCGAACTTCTACAGTGAATGGATTCCAGACGAACTTCTACAACGGACGGGCTCCAGTAGTTGAATTTCTACAGTGACCGATTGTCTCTAATATCTTCCATACTTCTCCAGCCATCAACCTTCAACAGCACCAACCAGACTTCAACTGTGCCAACTAGACCCCTCCAACGGACAAATTCCCTCTGGACCCCTCCAGCGGTCGACCTTCCACAGTGTCCTCCAGACCCCTCCGATGGACGAACTTCCACAATGCCTTCCAAATTTTGCTGTCGGTCGACCTTCTGTCGGATTTCTCATGCAATCGGACCTCTCTAGCGAACAGTCTTCAGACAAGCTTCTATATCAGACAAATTCCAGATGGACTTCTCTAGCAATCGGACTCCAGCCGGATTTCTCTAATAGAAAGTTTCCGTCCGGGCCTCTACAGCAGATGACTTTTGTCTGCAGCATCAACGCCTAAGGCACCCAACAACAGTTAACCCATCAGCAACCTCGAAAATATCCGAGCTTCTCTTAGATTGCTGAGACAGAGAGCTATTCTGCTCCACCAGACATCCCAACTGAGCTTCAGCCATCCAGCCCGAACTCTCTGGTAAGTCACGACAACAGACACCACTCCACTCTCTATAACAAACTACATGTGGCCCCACCACTCTTCGGCAAGTCATGACAATGGACACCACTACTCTTGAAACAAACTCCACGTGGCCCCACCACTCTCCTATGGTGAATTTCAGTGCTGGGGTAAAATGATAATTTTAAAATTTTTTCAAAATTATAATTTTACAGTAAAAATTATTAATTAATCTAATCAATTAATATGTATTAACCCTACACAAAGATCTAAATATGATATATATAGCATGCATTTAAATTTAAAATTTAAACTTCTACAGTAAATATTTTACTGTTATGTGTTCAGAACACATTATCTTCATACAGGTAGTCGATCATTGCAGTATGATCACCGTCAGGAAGGTTTGATCATTGCAATATAGCCACATAGTATGTCTGACCTCCATGGATCATCCACACGAAGCTTCCGATCTGATCAGCTCCTCACAAATGCTAGTTCATTGCAGAACCCTTTCGATGGCCGATGCTGATCGAACTCCTTTGATCGATGTCTGCTGACTCTTTGGATGCTCCAGATCCTCAGCAAAGGAATTTGAGAGATTGATGAAGCTCTCCCTGAAGTTTGGTGGGCTCACGACACTTGTAGCTCACCTTCTCACTTCCCGAATCCTAGGCAGAAACCCTAGGATACTCACAAAAGACCCTACGCCCTTTCTCTCTTCTTTTCTTTTCTTTTCTCATGCCACCCTTTCTCTCTCGGATCAGATCTATGCATGCCCCACCTTCTCTTTCTTTTTAAAATGGTGCAAGACCATGTCTTTACAGCATTTTCACCACGTGAGAGGATAAAGCTAGGTGGTTGCTCACTTGAATTCAAATCAAATTTGAATTCAAATGCCAACCAATCTTTATCCACTCTTGGCATGAGAAGAAGGGGGCATGGGTTCTTTGTGCGTGAAAAATTTACACGAGAAACTTTTTCTCGTGTAGAGTAAGTGGCGCACAGGTGGATAAGGTGCGCATGGGATTAGTTACTCATTCAAATTCAAACATCATTTGAATTTGAATGGCCAACTAATTAATCTTTATCCACACAAGTGGCGCACAAGGGGGTTTGGGAAGCTTCTACATGGGAGAAAATTTATGAGAACTTGTTTCTCATGAATTCAAATAGGTGCAGGTGGGTGAGGTGGCGCAGGGAGATAAGTCAAAGTGGTTTCAAATATTAAATCAACCTAATTGAACCAACCTTATTAAAATAGGTTAGGCATAATTAGACTAAGTTAAATCTAACACAATTAGGCTTAATTAGGCTCAATAAAATTCTAATCAAATCAGGAATTGACTAAGCCCAACCCCTGATCAGATCAGGGACCAAAATACCTCGGCGATTAGGTCAACTCTTAACCTAATCGGGTCAAACCCAACTGAATCCAATTCAATTTGACTTGATCCAAAAATAATTACTCAATCAAATTGAGTTAATTAGTGATCAAATCATTAATTAAATCTCTCATAAATACTGAATTCAAATCCGATGCGCAATCGAACATCAAAGTCCATCGATATGAAACCCTGATCGAAGAGTCCCAAACCAGTGGGACTCATGACCTCGATACCCAAAATGTATGAAATTCGTGATCAAAGAATCTTGATTCTCAATCATAGAGTCCAAACATATAGGACTCAGAGTCCCTAAGCATTAGGACTCCTGGTTGAAGAGTCCCATCCAATGGGACTCTTCACCAGCCATCAGATTAGATAGGAACCTCTAATGTGTGTGACCCCCCAGGTTTGAACCTAAGCCGATAGCACAGGAATCAATTTTTGTACTAATCGAAGTGACTATCTAGCAATGGTACCCGATATCTGGATAGGTCGAATAGTCGTAATCGCAACATTCAGAATCTATGCGAATATGGTTACGGTATAATTCATCCCTTTTGACCCCTGTATATAGGATGACTCAGGGTTAAACTGTCAACCCTGATCAGATCATCCGAATCATGCTCAACTCAAACAGTCCTGTGACTCCTCACTAGGACTACCCGGGCCAAGATTTTGCTAAATTAAAACACGACTGTACATAGCTCCTGAACTGGAGTGGTCAATTCCATCTTGACATACGCACCGACAAGTCAAGTACTTGACTACACCCAGCAGCCTTCCATCATTGAATTAGAAATTCAGGTAGTCCAGTGCCTAAGTGTAGTGAGTTGCTTGCAAGTCACTGTGGCAGTCTCAGGTCGGAGGGATAGTTATACCCATATCCCATTGGAGCAAATCTTGAAAGCAGAAAAAGCTTCAAGTCGGTCACGTTTAGTGCAGATGTACCCTTACATCTCACCTATATGCCATACCAGTGTCTCCTCACTCCTTGGTTAAGAGGATAACCAACCCATATGGCACACAACGACCTATGCTTGATAAATATTGTTGTCCTTGGTAACAATGTATCATTTGGTCGCGAACAGGTTTAAGGACCAAACGATAAATCCTCCTTTGTCGAGTCTAAATAGTCCTAAGGACTTCACCACAACACAGGAGTTCATTAGAAGATGAAATAATTTGTGAAGAAAAATATCAAAATAACTTTTATTAATTTATAATTCATATACTAATATAAGAAAAATTATAACTGTCAACAGGCTAACGATTGGCTTTAGGACACTATTCCCAACAATCTCCCACTTGGCCTAAAGCCAATCGGTGCAGTATCTAATATCCATCTTCGACTTGAAGTCGTCGAACTCCTTCACCGCAATGGCTTTAGTAATGGGTCGGCCAGGTTCTCCTTTCCGTCGATCTTCTGAAGGTCGATGTCACCTCTAACCATGATTTCTCAGATAAGATGGTAGCGGCACAGAATATGTTTTGTCTGCTGGTGTGCCTTCGGTTCCTTCACCTTAGCAATGGCTCTAGAGCTGTCATAATAGAGCAGAACTGGACCAACAAGAGAGGGTGCTACTCCGAGCTCGGTGATGAATTTTCTCAGCCACACCACTTCTTTGGCAGCATCTGATGCAGCGACATACTCTGCCTCACAAACTGAATCTACCACAGTGTGCTGCTTGGAACTCTTCCAGCAGACAGCCCCACCATTAAGGGTAAAAATAAATCCTGACACACTCTTACTGTCATCGTGATTAGACTGAAAACTAAAGTCTGCAAACCCAATAAGTCTCAAGTCTGATTTATCACAAACAAGCCACTGATCCTTAGTATTTCTTAAATACTTCAGGATAGTTTTAACAACCTTCTAGTGATTCTCCCCTAGATCAGATTGGTATCTACTCACTACCCCTAGTGAGTATGCCACATCTGATTGTGTACATATCATGGCATACATGATAGATCCCACTGTCGAAGCATATGGAATTCTACCCATACGCTCTCTCTCTTGAGGTATTGTCGGATAATTTTTCTTCGAGAGAGAAATTCCATGGCCTATTGGTAGATAGTGTGGGGAAAATTCAGTGTAGGAGTAAAATAATAATTTTAAAACTTTTTCAAAATTACTATTTTACAGTAAAAATTATTAATTAATCTAATTAATTAATAAAAATTTATCCTACACTAGGATCTAAATATGATATATAGCATGCATGCATTTAAATTTGAAATTCAAATTTGAACAGTAAACACTTTACTGTAATGTGTTCAAAATAAAATACCTTTGTGCGGGTAGTAGATCATCGCAATCTGATCACCGTTGAAAGAATTTGATCATCGTGATTCCGCCACACAGTATGTCTGGTCTCTGTGGATCATCCACATGAAGCTCCCGATCTGATCGACTCCTCACGAGTGCTAGCTCGTTGTAGAGCTCTTTCGACGGCCAATGCTGATCGAACTCTTTCGATCGATGTCTGTCGATTCTTTGGATGCTTTGGATCATCAGCAGATATGCTTGAGAGGATGTTGAAGATCTCCCTAAAATTTGGTAGGCTCACGACACTCGTAGCTCACCTTCTCACTTCTCAACTCCAGGCTGAAACCCTGAAGAACTCACTGAAACCCTGCGCACACTTTTTCTTTCTTTTCTTTCTTTTTCTCTCGAAAGGATATAGACCTTCACCTTGCACAGAAGAATTCCTCACACCCAGATTTTCTCTCCAAAATTTTTCTTCACATGCCCCACTCTTCTCCTCCTTTTAAAACAATATCAAATATCTTATCCACGTGAGAGGATAAAGATGAGTAATTGCACATTTGAATTCAAATCAAATTTTGAATTCAAATGGAAACCAATTTATCTCTATCCACTAAGGGTGTGAGAAGAGGAGGGCGTGGCTTAATTTGTGCATGAGTGATTTCATGAGAAATATTTTCTCGTGTAATAAATGGGGCGCTAAAAGAGGATAAGGTCAAGGCGCTAAGATTGGTTGCTCAATCAAATTCAAACTTTGTTTTGAATTTGAATGGCCAACCAAACATCCTTATCCACTCATTTGGCACATTAAAGTAGGGCATGAGGAGGGCTTTGCATGAAAAAAAATTCATGAGAACTTCCTTCTCATAAATTCAAATGGGTGCAGTGGAAGTGAGGTGGCGCAGGGAGAATGGGTCAAGGTGGTTTCATTATTTAAACCAACCTAATTGAACCAAATAAGTTAGGTCCAATTAGACTAATTTAAATCCAACTAAATTAGGCTTAATTGAGCTCAATAAAATCTAATCAAATCAAAAATTGATTAAGTCCAATCTCTGATCAAATCAGGGACCAAACCATCTTGATGATTATGTCAACTCTTAACCTAATCGGGTCAAACCCAACTGAATCCAATTCAATTGGACTTGATCCAAAAATAATTACTCAATCAAATTGAATTAATTAGTGATCAAATCACTAATTAAATCTCTCATAAATATTGAGTCCAAATTCGATGGATAATCGGGCATCAGAATTTATCGATATGTAACCCTGATCAAAGAGTCCCAAACCAGTGGGACTCTTGACCCCGGTACCCAAAATATGTGGGACTCATGATCAGAGAATCTTGATTCTCGATCACAGAGTTCCAAATACATAGGACTCATAGTCCACGAGCATTAGGACTCTTCATCAGCCATCAGATCAGATAGGAACCTCTAATGTGTGTGACCCCACAGGTTCGAACCTAAGCCAGTAGCACAGGAACCAATTCCTGTACTAATCGAAGTGACCATCTAGCAATGGTACCTAATAATCGGATAGGTCGAACAGTCGCAATCGCAACACTCAGAACCTACGTGAATATGGTTACTGTATAATTCATCCTTTTGACCTCTGTGTTTAGGATGACTCAGGGTTAAACTGTCCACCCTGATTAGATCATCCGAATTGTGCTCAACTCAAACAGTCCTGTGACTCCTCACAAAGACTACCCTAACCTAGGTTTTGCCAAATTGAAACATGACTGTACACAGCTTTTAAACTGGAGTGGTCAATCCCATCTTGACACACGCACTGACAAGTCAAGTACTTGACTACACCCAGCAGCCTTCCGTCACTGAATTAGAAATTCAGGTAGTCCAGTGCCTAAGTGCAGTGAGTTGCTTGCAAGTCACCGTGGCGGTCTCAGGTCGGAGGGATATTTATACCCATATTTCATCAGAGTAAATCTTGATAGCAGAAATAGCTCCGGAATCGGTCACGTTCAGTGCAGATGTACCTTTATATCTCACCTGTATGCCATACCAGTGTCTCCACACTCATTGGTTAAGAGGACAACCAACCTATATGGCACACAATGACCTATGCTTGATAAACGTTGTCATCCTTGATAACAACATATCATTTGATCGCAAACAGATTTAAGGACTAAACGATAAATCCTCTTTGTCGAGTCTAAATAGTCCTAAGGACTTCACCACAACATAGGAGTTCATTAGAAGATGAAAGATTTTGTGATGAAAAATGCCAAATAATTTTTATTAATTCATAATTCATGTACATATACAAAAATGAGCACAACTGTCAACAGGCTGACGATTGACTTTGGGACACTTATCCCAACAATCTCCCACTTGGCCTAAAACCAATCGGTGCAGTATCTAATACCCATCTTCGATTTGTAGTCGTCGAACTCCTTCACCGCAATGGCTTTAGTGAATGGGTCGGCCAGGTTCTCCTTTCCATCGATTTTTTGAAGGTCGACATCACCTCGATCCATAATTTCTCGGATGAGATGGTAGCGGCACAAAATATGCTTCGTCCGCTGGTGTTCTTGGGTTCCTTCACCTGAGCAATGGCTCCAGAGCTGTCATAGTAGAGCAGAACTGGACCAACAAGGGAGGGTGCTACTCCGAGCTCGGTAATGAATTTCTTCAGCCACACCACTTCTTTGGCAGCATCTGATGCAGCGACATACTCCGCCTCGCAAACTGAATCAGCCACTGTGTGTTGCTTGGAACTCTTCCAGTAGATAGCCCCACCATTAAGGGTAAAAATAAATCCTGACACACTTTTGCTGTCATTGTGATCAGACTAAAATTAGAGTCTATAAATCCTATAAGTCTCAAGTCGATTCACCATAAACAAGCCACTGGTCCTTAGTATTTCTTAAATACTTCAGGATGATTTTAACAACCTTCCAGTGATTCTCTCCTGGATCAGATTGGTATCTACTCACTACCCCTAGTGAGTATGCCACATCTGATCATGTACATATCATGGTGTACATGATAGATCCCACTACCGAAGCATATGGAATCCTACCTATACGCTCTCTCTCTTGAGGTATTGTCGGACAATCTCTCTTCGAGAGAAAAATTCCATGGCCTATCGGTAGATAGCTTTTCTTGGAATTCTCCATGTTGAACCTCTTCAGCATAGTATCTATGTACGTAGACTGGGATAAACCAAGCAACCTTTTAGATCTATCCCTATAGATCCTCATCCCTAGGATGTAGGAAGCTTCTCCCAAATCCTTCATGGAGAACTATGACGACAGCCAAATCTTTATTCCCTGTAATGCAGGGACATCATTCCGATTAAGAGAATATCATCCACATACAATACAAAAAATAACACTACTGGACCATTAGCCCATTTATAAATGTAGAGCTCTTCTCTATTCTTAACGAAACCATACATCTTGATCGTCCTATCAAAACGTATGTTCCAACTTCGAGATGCCTGCTTAAGTCCATAAATGGACCTCTGTAGTCTGCACACCTTAGACTCATCAGTGGATGTGAATCCTTTAGGTTGTATCATATACACCTCTTCATCCAGCTCTCCATTTAGAAAAGTTATCTTCACATCCATCTACCAGATTTCATAGTCCAGATGGGCAGCTATCGCAAGCAAAATCCAAATGGATTTGAGCATTGCCACAGGAGAAAATGTCTCATCATAGTCTATACCATAACGCTGACGATATCCCTTGGCAACCAGACGGACTTTATAGGTTTCCACCTTTCCGTCTGCGCCCCTCTTTGTTCTCCTTAGATTGATTTTGATGATTAAAAGCATTTGAAGGGGTACTAATGATTTTCGTTTGAAAAAGACTTATTGCTCTTCAGGGGCAAAATTATAATTTTACCAAAACCCTGATTTGAAAGTATCAAATGATAGAACAAAAGATTTGGGATCCATTGGTGAAAATTTTATTATTTTTGGACTTGTATTTTGAAAGATATGCATGTTTGAAAATCATGAGTCGACCCATGAGTCAACTCATGGCACAATGAGCTGTTTGGCACGCAGATTTTTTGGCTTGGCACAATCTGTGAGTCGACCCCCAAGGCATGAGTCGACCCATGAGTCGACCCCTGCTGTTTTTAGGCCAAAAATCACAGAACCTTGTTTTCTGGTTGTTTTCTGTTGTTTTTCCACAGAGGTCGACCCATGAGTCGACCTCCAGGCATGAGTCGACCCATGAGTCGACCCCTGTGATGGGATTTTTCCGCAATGACTAATTTTTAACCCATTTTAAGTACTTTTAATGCTCATTTAATATGGTCTAATGGCTCTATTTCAACCTAGAATATTTTTCACTATTTCTTGAAGCTATAAAAAGGGACAAAAAAGTGGAAATCAAAAAGAAAAATCAAGAAGAGAGTTTTTGAAAAAGGGATTTCAAGCAAACTTTTCAGCCCTAAACAAGAGCTCACTCAAAGCATTCAAGAAGCCTTTAATCCAAGCTCACCAACTCCTCAAGTGCACATTCAAGTTTCCAACCACCTTGAGAAAATCAAAAAGGGTCTTCTTCTTTTTGAGTAAAGTATATTTAAAGTCTTATTCACTCATTAAAGAAGCTTTCTTTGTACTTATTTGTGCTATTGATTGTTATACTCGGTTTGAGTGATTGTTTTTATTTTGGAAGGGTTCCAAAATAAGGAAAGGTTGATCCAAACCTTGAATTGAAGTGTATTGGGTTGGCTTGTACCCGAGAAACAAATGGTCTAGCTTGAGATAGCTAGAGTCGAAGTTTCCAACGTATGTATTCGGGTTGAATACAAGATTAGTGGATTGAAATTCCCAAGTAGGAGCTTGGGGAGTGGATGTAGGTGCAAGGTTGGCACCGAACCACTATAAATTTTTTTGTTTGTGGTGTGTCTAATTGCTCTTCTTTAACTCTTCATTATTCTCTTGCATTCTTGCTTTTAGCCATTAGTCTTGAATTAATTTTACTCTCCCTATTTATTTAGCTTTGTCAAACATTTTTCATAAGTCATAAGTTAAGCTTAAAATTTTTAGAAACCCAATTCACCCCCCCTCTTGGGTTGCATAGCTGGGCAACAAGTGGTATCAGAGCCCGGTGCTCTAGCCCTACTTTGATCTAAACAATCAAAGAGCCAAAGATATATGGCAACTCAAGTCGGCACTTCTCTAGCCGAGGGGCAATCCACTAACCGACCTTCACTTTTCAATGGGTCTAATTACACCTATTGGAAAGCTCGGATAAAAATATTCATTCAAGCACTCGACTATGATATATGGAGTATCATAGTGAATGGTCCTCACACACCCACTAAAATTATAGATGATATGGAATCAGCCAAACCTGAGAAAGAATGGGATGAGGTTGATAAGAAAATGGCCCAATTAAATACTAAAGTAATGAATATTCTTTATTGTGCTCTTGATGCAAACAAATTTAATCACATTTCTACTTGCTCGTCTGCTAAAGAAATATGGGATAGGTTAGAAGTAACCCATGAAGGAACCAATCAAGTAAAGGAGTCTAAAATCAACATACTTGTGCATAAATATGAATTGTTTAAAATGGAGCATGATGAGTCCATAATTGAAATGTTTACTCGCTTTACTGATATTATAAATAGTTTAAAGAGTCTTGGTAAGTCCTATACTAACAGTGAGCTTGTAAGAAAGATTCTCAGGTTCTTACCAAGAACTTGGGAAGCCAAAGTGACTGCCATCCAAGAAGCCAAGGACTTGAACATTCTACCCTTGGAAGAGCTTCTTGGATCATTGATGACTCATGAGCTGAGCATGAAGCAACATCAAGAGGAAGAAGTCAAAAAGAAAAGAACAATTGCCCTCAAATCCACAGCTCCACCAGATGAAGAAATTGATGACACTGAAGATGAAGAACAGGATGAAGAGATGGCACTCATTACCCGAAGATTCAAGAAATTTTTGAGAAAAAAGAAACAAGGGATGAGGAAGAGGCCATTCACAAAAGGGGAACATAGCAAAGAAAAAGAGAAAGACCAACCCCTTATCTGCTACGAATGCAAGAAGCTGGGACACTTCAAGTCCGAATGTCCACAACTGAAGAAGGGTCCCAAGAAGTACAAGAAGAAGGCCATGATGGCCACTTGGAGTGCGAGTGATGACTCAAGCTCCGAAGAGAAAACTCGACTGAACAAGCTAACCTATGCCTTATGGCACACGAAAATGAGGTAATATCTGAAACTCCTAGTGACTTTATATTTGAAGAATTACATGAAGCTTTTTATGATTTAGTTGATGAATTAAAGAAACTAGGGATGAAGAACAAAGATCTAAAATTAAAAAATTAATTTTTATTGAAATAAAATGAAAACATTTCAATTGAAAAATCCACCCGCTTCAAGAAAATCAAAGTTTAAAGAATGAAATTGCCAAGTTAAAACCATTAGTTGAAAAATTCACCTTGAGTTCAAATAAACTTAATATGATTCTTGAAAATCAAAAGGCCGTGTATGATAAGGCTGGACTTGGCTATAACCCCTTGAAGAAACAAAAATATCTGAAAAATATTTATGTAAACTCTTTAAGTAACAAGTCTTTTAATATTACTTGCTTCAAATGTGGTAGAGTAGGACATAAGTCATACACTTGCTTCTTTAACAAGTCTGCAAACTCAAATATAAAGAAAATATGAGTTCCAAAAGGAACATTATGACTAACCAAAAAGGACCCAAGAAAGCTTGGGTACCTAAAACAAAAACTTGACTTTTGCTTGCAGGTGTGTCTAGCATCCCAAGGAGAAAATAGAAAATGGTATCTTGACAGTGGATGCTCGAGACACATGACTGGTGATGAATCCCAATTCATCACTCTTGATGCTAAGAATGGAGGGATGGTCACCTTTGGAGATAATGGCAAAGGAAAGATCATCGGTATAGGTAACATTGGTATCACTCCCTCCAAATACATTGAAAATATTTTGTTAGTAGATGGTTTAAAGCATAATTTACTAAGCATTAGTCAATTTTGTGATAAAGGATATAAAGTTATTTTTGAATCGTCTGTTTGCATTGTAACTAGTCCTATTAATGATGGCATTAAATTTATTGGACATAGACATGGTAATGTTTATATGGTAGATTTAAATGATCTAGCCAAAATAAACATGCAATGCCTAGTATCCTTGAATGCTAAAATTAATGAGACTAGTTGGCTTTGGCATCGCAGACTTGCACATATTAGCATGCATTCTCTTTCAAAATTAATTAAGAAAGAATTAGTTCTTGGTTTGCCAAAATTAAATTTTGAAAAGGATAGAATTTGTGATGCATGCCAACTAGGTAAACAAACAAGAGTTTCATTTAAATCCAAAAATATTGTTTCAACCTCTAGACCTTTAGAGCTTTTGCATATGGACTTATTTGGACCTACTAGAACCACTAGTCTAGGAGGAAAATGATATGGTTTTGTAATTATAGATGATTACTCTCGTTTTACTTGGGTTTTCTTTTTAGCACACAAAGATGAAACTTTTCATGTTTTCACTAAATTTTATCGAAAAGTCACTAATGAGAAAGGATTTTCAATTCAAAATATTCGAAGTGATCATGGAACTGAATTTGAAAATCAAGACTTTGAAAACTTTTGTAATGAAAAAGAAATAGGCCATAACTTCTCTGCTCCTAGGACACCCCAACAAAATGGGGTAGTAGAAAGGAAAAATAGAACCTTAGAAGAAATGGCCCGTACCATGCTATGTGAAAGCAACCTTTCAAGATATTTTTGGGTGGAAGCTATTAATACAGCATGTTACATTTTAAATCGTGCTTTGATTAGACAAATTTTAAAGAAAACCCCCTATGAGCTTTGGAAAGAAAGAAAACCTAATATTGCATATTTTCATATTTTTGGTTGCCGATGTTTTGTATTAAATAATGGTAAAGAAAGACTTGGAAAATTTGATGCAAAATCAGATGAAGCAATCTTTCTTGGCTACTCCTCCACTAGTAAAGCTTTTAGAGTTTTTAACAAAAGAACTTTAGTAGTAAAGGAGTCCATACATGTTATCTTTGATGAATCTAACGATCTTCCTTCAAGGAAGAATGAAGGTGTTGATGATGCAGATCCTCTTATAGAAGGAATGAAGGAGATCACTCTGAAAGATTCAACAATTCAAGAGGATGAGGAACATAAAGACAAACAGGATGAGAGAGGTGAAGAACATCAAGAACAACCTCAATGTATAAATGACCTACCCAAAGAATGGAGGTATGTTCACAATCATCCTAAGGAGCTAATTATTGGTGATCCTATGCATGGGGTAAAAACTCGTTCTTCACTTAAAGATGTATTTAATCATTGTGCTTTTGTCTCTCATCTTAACCAAAAACTATTGAAGAAGCTGAAAATGATTATAATTGGATTAATGCAATGCAAGAGGAACTTAATCAATTTGAAGGAAATAATGTATGGACTTTAGTATCAAGACCTAAAAATTATTCAATTATTGGCACAAAATGGGTCTTTAGGAACAAATTAGATGAACATAGAAATGTAATAAGAAATAAAGCAAGATTGGTTGCTAAAGGTTATAATCAAGAAGAAGGAATTGATTTTGATGAGACCTTTGCACCTATTGCTAGATTAGAGGCCATTAGACTTCTACTTGCATATGCTTGCTTTATGAAATTTAAATTATTTCAAATGGATATCAAAAGTATATTTTTGAATGGATATATTGCTGAAGAAGTCTATGTAGAACAACCCCCAGGTTTTGAAAATCATGCTTTTCCTAATCATGTTTTTAAATTAAATAAAGCTCTATATAGTTTGAAACAAGCACCTAGGGCTTGGTATGATAGGCTAAGCAATTTTTACTAAATAATAGTTTTTCAAGAGGTAATGTAGACACAACCCTCTTCATTAAAAGAAATCAAAATGATATGTTAATTATACAAATATATGTTGATGACATTATTTTTGGGTCTACTAATGAATCTCTTTGTTAAGACTTTGCTAAGCTCATGCAGGGGGAGTTCGAGATGAGCATGATGGGAGAACTTACATTCTTCCTCGGACTCCAAATCAAACAAACAAAGGAAGGAATCTCCATCACCTAAAGCAAGTACACCAAGAATTACTCAAAAGATTTGGAATGGAGAACTCCAAAGCAATTGGCACACCCATGAGCCCTCATGTAAGCTTGACAAGGATGAAGAAGGTAAATGTGTAGACTTAAAATATTATAGAGGTATGATTGGCTCTCTATTATATTTAACTGCAAGTAGGCCTGATATCATGTTTAGTGTTTGTCTGTGTGCTAGATTTCAATCTAATCCTAAAGAGTCTCACCTAAATGCTGTTAAAAAAATCCTTAGATATTTAAATGGTACTCAAACTCTAGGATTATGGTACTCTAAGGACTCATTAATTGACTTAATAGGATATTCAGATACTGATTTTGCTGGATGTAGATTAGACAGAAAAAACACTAGTGGAACTTGCCAATTTCTTGGAGTTAACCTAATCTCCTGGTTTAGCAAGAAACAAAATTCGGTAGCACTGTCTACGGCTGAGGCCGAATACATTACAGCCGAAAGTTGTTGTGCTGAAATCTTGTGGATTAAGCAACAACTCGAAGATTTTGGTATCAAACTTAATGAAACACCCATAAGATGTGATAACACTAGTGCCATAAATCTTACTAAAAATTCAATTCAACATTCAAGGTCTAAACATATTGAAATAAGACATCATTTTATAAGAGAACATGTTCAAAACAAAGATATAATTCTTGACTATGTTTGCACTGAAAATTAATTAGCCGATATCTTTACAAAGGCCCTAAGTGAGGATAGATTCTGTGAAATTAGGAGAAATCTAGGAATCTTGATCCATTTGCTTAAATATTTCTCCAATTCCAAAGAATCGATGTCAAAATTTCTTTGAGCTCAATTTTCATCATCTCTCTTGGACCTAAATACTCAAGATTATCCCTCTCACAACTTGTCACTGAGCAAAAATTTTTCTCCCAAAATTCTGAATTTTTTCAAATTTATTCATATTTTTTCTGAAATTTTGTGAATCATGAGTCGACCCCCTAGGGTCGACCCAATGGCATACTTGAAATTTTCGGCCAACATCCCACGGGTTCATTTCTTTTTAACTAAAAGCCCGTTCATGAGCCGACCCCTCCTTCTTCGTCTTCCTCCCTCCAAAACTCATCGTCCTCATCTTCGTTCTCTCCAGATTCAAAGTTTTAGCCCAAGATCCTTCTCCCATCACCTCTCCACCTCAAATCGCCCCTTGGGAAAGGAGCTTTTCGCATTTTTCTCCCTTGATTGAAGCGGTTGGAGCGAACCCTAGCTTCCACCATTCTTCTCCAAACTGGGATTTCTCTCCGCCAAAAATCCCTTTCCATCCTCTAATAACCCTCCTTCTCCTCACCCATTTGATCTTCCGAGTCGCCTTGCTTGCTCTTGTGGTGAGAATGGCTCCAAAAATAAAACTCTCTCAAAGAAGAAAATCGATCCATGAACTGGAAGAGGGCGTGCGCAGGAAAAGGCAAGCTTCTCAGACCTCCTCTGCTCCCATCCCTGCTTCAGCATCTGCACCAGGTTCCTCTCAGTCTCCTCTTAGCCCTAGCAAAATTCCACTCTCTGTCAGAAAGGTAGAAACCGGCAAAAATGTGGACTTCAGTTTTTGGAAAAGAGGGTTTCTCCATTGGTTCAAAGATAAAAAACCAGGGTTGGGATTTTACTATTCTCTCAAGGAAGTTACATATGTAGATTTGGTTAGAGAGTTTTATCTGAATCTGTGCTATGGCAATGGAACAGTAACTTCTACTGTTAAGAGAATTGATATCTGCTTAGATCCTATTATTTTGGGAGAGATTCTACATTTGTCCTGTGAGGGATATTCAAACATAGAACTCCCAGTGAAGGAAGAAGGGATCAATGTGATTTTAGGAGGAACCTACTTGGGAAGTCTAAATAAATTAGAAGCCAAGATCTTGTCAATTGAAATGAGAATTCTACATCAATTAGTAACAAAGCTTTTCTTCCTGAGAAGTGGTAGACATGACCTCCTTTCTGGCCGAGACATATGTATAATGTTTCATGTGATCACCCAAACCCCCTTAAACCTCCCTGCATTAATGATTGAGGCCATGAGAGAAACACTGAATAGAACCAAGGCACATCTGCCTTTTGGTATGGCCCTCACTCTGGTATTCAGGAGGTTTGGAGTTAGTTTTGAGGGGAGGCATCTGCTAGGC
>NC_025994.2:58087216-58117216 GCF_000442705.2 Elaeis guineensis
TTTTCCCTTGGTCCACGTCACGGTGTATGGGGGCGGGTGGTTTCTGTTGCATAGGTCAACAGTTGTAAACAATTCATAGGTGCGATCGGATAGATGCGGCTGCTGCCAGTTGGAGGATTAAAGAAGAGCTCTTCTTTGCGTGATCCGATGATCCAGAGCACTCCCAAACATACGATCCAACAGCTATTATTGATCCAAATTAGGCATTGATTTGATAAGATCTAGGGTGTTCAAGCATGATTCGTCATCGATTCAGAAACCAGGATTTTGTTTGGGACATGTTTTGGATGCATGATGGAGTGATCTAATGTAGCAAGAACTCCTAATTCAAGAGGATCAAGAGATTTGGTACAGCAAGGACTTGGGAGGTTATGTAGCCTATAAAAGGGGTCCAAGGGAGAAGAGAAAAATAAGAACAAAAATTAGAGAAAATTTGTGGAGAAAAAGAGAGAGGAAGAGAGGGAAGAGTTTGGAGCTCTGGGAGAGAGGAGGATCTTCTTCAAGTTCTTTTTCAACCTTTCAAGAAGATGAAGTTTTGATGGCAAGCGAGATCCAACCTATGAGTAGCTAAACCCTTCATCTTCAGAAGAGTAGATGTAGTTCTTCAATATAGATTTATATTATATTTTTTTTTATTATATTTTTTATTATGCAATTAACTATTTGAATATTGTAATATTTTTTTAAATAATATTGAATATTTAACAAACATGAATAGTTTTTTGTGATTTTATCATGTGTTCAAGTAGTTGTTTTCATTATTTCATGAGATGAATTTTGAATAGTTTATGACTATATAGAGATGAGTTATGATCTAAGGGCATAATTCGTGCTCAGCGCAGAGATAAGCTATGCTCGAAATTTAATCATGAATTTATCTTTTTCCAATCATTAAGGCTTGTAGGTTTTAGTGATTTAGATTACTTTAATTAAAACAATTCTATGATTAAAGGATGGATTTGAAAATCGGAAGGCACTTTCTTCTATTTGATTTTTCTTAACCTTATTTCTATCAAACTTGTTCTTTTATCTTTTCAAACCCTAAAATCTTAATTCTTCACTTTATTTTCTAATTTGAACACAATTTAGTCTTTTGATCTCTGAGGATACGATCCTAACTTATCCTATCTATATAGTTTGAGTTAGATTTTCTTTTTAACCGTCCACAACAGTGATCAAATTTTGGATCCATCATAAAAGTACTGGACTAGTTGCTACATAGGTACGGTATGGTGTGTATATTTATAGATTAGCTCTTTGAGTCTCTCCGAAGTCTCATGGAATATTTATGCTCAAAAACAAACGTGGGGCCTGGCAACTATTGAGACCCTTAGCAAAAACTCCCTACACCATATGTTTGCCGCCGTAGAGACTCTCCCATAATTGGATCAAAAAGAGGTAAAATTTATGAGATAGACCATTCCATAGACATCCACAGTAAGATGAATAAATTAACACAAAAACTCGACCGACTATTGCAAGTCAGTTACATCACTCTTCCCAATCTGCACAAATCCAAGATGTTTGTGCCATTTGTTCAAGCCAACCTATTTCATTACTGAATGCCCAATTGCATTCCAATTTTTTGAGTTCATACATAAGCAAGTCCAGCAAGCTCAAGCCCAACCAAATTGTAGACCAAAAAATGATCCATATTCAAACACATATAATCCGATGGGAGAAACCACCCGAATTTTTTTTAGAGACCACAACTAAGGGTAGGCCCTACAATGCCTACACCTAACTATCAGGACCCGACATATAGGCAAGGACATACTACTAAAATACCCCACAACCGTCCACCACTATCCTTGACTCAAACTTAAGGAGAAAGTTTTGAAAGCACTGGAATGATTGAAAGTCAATACTCAGACCCTTCACTCCCACATGCAATCCATCGCTAAGTTAGAGTCCCAATAGGTCAATTAGCTATAGCCTTTAGTAGGAGAGAGGAGGAAAAACTACCTAGCCAACCCATAAGCAATCCTAGGGGGCACAGTATATGGCTGAAAGCTTGAATGTCACAAAATTTTTCTCGAGCAAGCTAAATCTATGATGACCCTTAGAAGTGCAAAGGTCTTAGAATAGCCAAAAGAGCCAATACATCTGATGCATATCATTAGGGTACCTAAAATAAATCTAACTCACTACTATATAGATAGGATGAGTCAGATCGTATCTACGAGACCTAGGGCTGAGTTGTGATTGAAAAGAAATAAAACAAAACAAACTTTTTGCTACTTAAAAAAGTAAATAGAAAATAAATTATTCTAAAAGTTAGATCAAATAAAAAGTTAGTATCTCAGATGTTATGAGTTAATCTTGTATCTAATAGAGTTGTATTTCTTTTATAAATATGTGTAATCAAGATTAGGAAAATATCTATCTTCTCTCTGAAGGGGAGAAAACCACTTTTCCTCGTAGGATCTTCCAGATTTCATCAAATCTGAGGTGGAATAATTTTTAAAAAAATTTATCCTACATATTTCAGATCTAATTCTTTAGATCTAATTTTATTATCTGATATTTAAAATCTAAAATTAAATCTAAAACTATGATGAAAGAAGAAGTACCTCAAGGGTAATCTGATTACCCTTTAGATGATCTCTACACAGCCGAGATTCTGATGTAGCCACATAAGCTCTGGCCTCTACCAGTATCCACTTGGGTAGGATCAAGAACATCTTCTCCTCACAAATCTATGCTCCAAAAATTAGATCTTTATCTGATTTGAAAGTGCTTCAGAACTCCTTCTGAAGTTGGAGCAGCAGCCTGTCGAAGATGTCCTGCAGCCTTCTGTTCCAGGCTCACCACGCCTTGGATCTTTGCCAGATGGACGTCCAACTCTTTGGAATGAAGAGGGAGGAAGAGAGTAGGGAGGATGTGGAGAAGAGGGGAGGGGGTGGCAGCTATTGAGTTTTGTGCATAAAATAATTTCTTCCATGAAACCCTAGGCGCAGCAGGGTTTATATAACCCTGTATGCTGCAACATTCAACCAATCAAAAAATTCTAATAAATTTTAAAAAATTTTGATTGGTGGAGTGATATCATCTGATCACATCAGATAAAACCCCACCCTCTCTCCTAAGTTGGTGCCAACATTGGATAAGCTCAATCAAGGTGGCGCCAAAGAGTCCATGTTTATCAGGACTCTTTGGTTCTTATCCATTTGGGGCGCCCACTTTAATCCAATTGGGCTCATGCCATAATCTGATTATGGCATCCAATTCAATTGGGTTTTGGCATGTGGACACTCCATAAAAATCCTCCAATGAGCCTCTTCAGTTTAAGACCCATATGTCAACTTTTGACAGATGTCCTAAAATGAAATTGGCAGGTGCTAGGAATTAGCAGGTGTTGTCTTAAATTCATCTCATGAATTAAGACAAGCCTTTCTGAGCTGGACAAGCTTCATTTAGACTGAGAAAAATCTTTTCAAGATTCTCTGGATGAGTCAAATCATATTTGGCTCAGTAGAGACAGAAAAGATTACACGAGGAGAAAGTTAGGCTCAATCGTGTGCTAGCACGATTTCCTTGAACCTAATTGGATCTAATCCAAATCAATTGAGTTAGCCCAATTGATGACATCCAGACCCTAACCCTTGTTTGTGTGACCCAGTTAGGTTCAATTTCATATGGTAATGAGACATGTCGTGATCTCATCATCGACATCATCGAAACTCCTTTCGATGGACCAGAACTCTTCTGATTCAGACAATTAGAATGATCGATCATCAATATCATTCTAATTGCTCTCAAAATCATCAGTGAAACCTAGCAGTATGTGGTGGCAACCCATCAGAACTGAAGATGAACCTCTCAGTGCAGTTACCTGTGTGATTGAGTTCCTCTATCATGAGTCCCGACTGAATTAGGGTTAAGGTGAACTCGTCAAACCCAACATCAGTCATATGAGTTAATCGATCGATCTGAGTCTGATGTGAAACCTTAATGAAAAACTCTTTTCCATTATTTCACTCTGCCATGGCCATAGGCTTAAGGACTCGATCTTTCAATTATCATAGGACTACTCCTCTCATCTACCGAGGTTGATAGATCCCATCTTGGTGCGACCTAGTTCCTACAATGAATATGCTACAGCCAACATACACCTCAGGATTTTGAATGGCTAGGAGATGAGTTATGGTGTAGTCAAACTATAACACACTCAAGGTGAACTGTCGATGCACCTCAGGTCAAAGAACTAGACACACAACTGCAGCATCGAGCTAGTCATTGACGAGAAGGTAGACTTCCTTATGACTGCTTGATATGGTCACGCTCAGTACTCTCGTTCTCAATGAATACCTTACTCTCACTCCGGTGTCTCCACACCATAGACTCAAGATACATCTATCCTAAGGAAGCGATCATACACCAACCTTCTGGATCGATCACCATCCTCGTGATGATCCTATGGTCAGGAGCTGTTTATGAGTTAGTTATGTAAATTCATGCCTTAAATTTTCAACTCTTGAAAATATGAATTTACATTCCACTAACTCAAAGGATGTATCACAGACACAATGTACACAATGTGATAGAAGAATAATCTTTTTATTCATTTATAGTCAAAATTATAAATTTGCCCTTAGATCTGTACAGGAATGTGTCAGCCGATCTGGCATCTAGGGCACACATCTAACAAACTCCCACTTGACCTAATGCCAATTGGCTACATATCTAAGTCCCATCTTCTCAAGGTGGGCTTCGATCTTCTGTTGGCCCAATGGCTTAGTCAGCGGGTCTGCCACATTATCTGTGGAGTTGACTCTCTTGACCTCGACATAACCCTTTTCGAGGTAATCAGGATCAAATGGAATCGCCGCTCGATGTGCTTGACTTCTGGTGAGACCTTGGCTCTTAGCTAGGGCTATGGCACATTATTGTCGCAGTAAAGAGGTATGGCATCCGATGACATCACTCCAAGCTCTGTGGCAAACTTCTTGTACCAGAATGCCTCCTTCGCAGCTTTCGATGCAGCAATATACTCTGCTCCATGGTGGAATCAGCAATCACCATCTGCTTGGAACTCTTCCAGCTAACTGCACCACCATTGTAAATGAACAGACTCCCAGATGTCGACTTTCGATCATCTATATCAGACATAAAGTCTGAGTCTGTATATCCTGAATCTGGAGTTCTCCATTCCCAAAGACTAGAAACATATCCTTAGTCCTTCTCAAGTACTTAAGGATATATTTCACAGAAGTCCAGTGCTCTTCGCCTGGATTTGACTGATATCTGCTTGTGACACTCACAGCATGGGCTATATCAGGTCGTGTACATAGCATGGCATACATGAGGCTCCCTATTGCCGAAGCATAAGGGATCTTGCTCATGCGTTCAATCTCCTCAGGTGTGCTAGGGCACATCTTCTTGGAGAGATGAATGCATGTCTAAAAGGTAATAAACCTCTTTTGGAGTTTTCATGCTAAACCTTTTTAGCACCTCCTCTATGTACATCTTCTGTGAAAGTCCGAGCATCCTATTTGGTCTATCTCTATAGACCTTAATACCCAGTATAAAGGATGCCTCTCCTAGATCTTTCATAGAGAACTCCTTAGACAACCATACTTTGACTGAGGTCAACATGAGAATGTCATTCCCAATTAGGAGGATGTCATCTACGTACAATATGAAGAAGATAACTGCACTCCCACTGATCTTTTTGAACACACATGGTTCCTCCTCATTCTTGATGAAACAAATATTTTGATGACATCATTGAAATGAGTATTCCAACTCTGAGATGCTTGCTTAAGTCCATAAATGGACCTTTGCAGCTTGCAGATCTTGTGATCATCATCACTAGATGTGAAACCAACGGCTGTTCCATATAGATATCTTCCTCAAGATGTCCATTTAAGAATGTCATTTTACGTCCATCTATCATATTTCATAATCGAAATAGGCTGCAACAGAAGCAATGTGCGGATGGATTTTAGCATGGCTACGGGCGAAAAGGTATCCTGATAGTCAATGCCTTGCGCTGACTATAACCTTTCGCTACGAGCCTAGCCTTGAATGTCTCCACATTCTCATCTGCACCTATCTTTCTCTTGAAGATCCATTTACACCCAATAGGTACAATACCTTCAGGTGGATCTACCAAGGTCCAGACTTGGTTTGAGTGCATCGAGTCAATTTTGATCTCATTGCCTCTAACATTTCTCAGAGTCGATATCTGATATCATCTCATCATAGGTCTTGGGATCATCACCATGAACCCCATTTTCGTGAAGAATATTTCCTCTACATCTTCTTGTATGGTACCTAAGTACCTTTCAGGAGGATGGAAATCCTAGTCGATTTACGAGGTGGAAGAGGTTGTGTTAGGACTGGTTCTGATTGATTAGGTTCCTCAGGTTCTTTAGCTTGTTGCTCTTAGGAGATATTCTCCTTGAGTTTAATTATTTTTCGATGCCACCATCTTGAATAAACTATTTTTGAAGAAAAATAATATTTCGACTCACAATCATATTGTGGTCTTTCAGAATATAAAAATAGTATCCTAATGATTCTTTAGGATATCCTATGAATCGAGCTCTAAAAGATCTGAACTCTAACTTGTCCGTCTGCTGTCTCTTGACATGAGCGGAACAATCCCAAATTCTGAGATGATTCAGACTTGGCTTCTTACCATGCCATATCTCATACGGTGTGGTAGGAATGGTTTTAGAAGGAACCCTATTCAATACATAAATTGCTTTCATGAGACAATATCCCCAAAGAAACTCAGGGAGGTCTGTGAAGCTCATCATGGAACGGACCATATCTAATAGGGTCCGATTTCTCCGTTCTGAAACCCGTTGAGTTGAGGCGTTCCAGGTGGAGTCCATTGAGAAACTATGCCATTGTCCTTAAGATAGTCTAGGAACTCCCGACTAAGGTATTCACCTCCTCGATCTGATGGAAGAACCTTAATGGGCTTTCTTATTTATTTTTCTACCTCATGTCTGAATTCTTTAAACCTTTCAAAAGCTTCAGACTTGTGTTTCATTAGAAACACATACTCGTACCTAGATATATCATCGATAAAGGTAATGAAGTAGATGTAGTTGCCTCTAACTGGCACATCAAATGGGCCGCACACATCCGTATGTAGTAGGGCAAGTAGGTCTGTGGCCCTTTCCCCATGTCCCACAAAAGGAAGCTTGGTCATTTTGCCTTGAAGGCATGATTCGCAAATTGAATATGACTCAGAAGTCAACGGATTCAATAGTCCGAATTTCTCCAATTTGTTAACCCTGTCTTCCACTATATGACCTAGCCTTAGGTGCCACAGATACTTATCATTTAGACTATCTCTAGGCCTTTTAATTCCTATGGCATTCATATTTTGCTCAATATTAAATACAGATACATCAATATGTAGCTGATAGAGACGTTAATAAAAAAACTATCTGCAACTTTATTATTTTCATAAAAAATATTACAATGGTCCTTATGAAAGCTAATCACATAGCCTTCTTATGCTAAACATGAAACAGAAATCAAATTCCTGCTTGCTGCAGGCACATAATAACAATCTCTAAGAAATAAATCTAATCCTTACGGTAATCGCAGAGGGTAGGTTCCCATGACCACAGCAGCAACTCTTGCTTCATTTCCGACGTGTAGGATCATCTCCCCATCCCTCAGCCTCCTGCTCTCCTCAAGACCCTGCATAGAAGTGCACAAATGAGTACTAGAACAAGAGTCAAGCACCCAACTGGATGCAGAAGAAACTGTAAGATTAGATTCTAAAATGAGCATACCTCCAGAAGGATCATCCTTCTTGTTCTTCAAGGTGGCCAGGTACTGAGGACAGTTTCGCTTCCAATGGCCATCTGATTGGCAATGAAAATATTTTTCCTTATCAGCAGCCTTCTTCTTCGGTTCTGTCTTCTTCTTCTTGATATCCACCTTCTGCTTCTTCACAGACTTCTTTTTCTTTCCAAAAGACTTTCTTTGGAAGAAGTCCGCTCTACAGTAAGAACTGAGCCTTTTGAACCCTTCATTGAAAGCTCAGCCGTAACCAGCATATTCATTAACTCAGTCAAGGTACACTGCATCTTATGCATATGAAAGTTCATGATGAACTGACCATATGCATCGGACAAGGACTGAAGGATCACATCAATCTGAAAATCCTTGTCTAAGATGATACCGAGCTTCTTCAAGCTCCTCAAGATCCTTGATCATTGTCAAACAATGATCTTGGACTGACTGCCCATCACACATCTTGGCCTTAAAAAGTCTTTGACAGACTTGATACTTGGCCGCACGACTCTGTTCACCAAACAATTCTTATAGGTGAGCCAACATTTGGTGGGTAGTCAAAATATTCTCATGTTGGTGCTGCAAGTCATCAGACATTGCATCCAACATGTAGTACCTTGCTTTGTTATCATCATCCATCCACTTTTCAGAGATACTCTCTATTCAACAGTCGGACGTGCTGGTATGGCAGGTGGGTCCTGATCCAAGACATGAGTCAATTTTTTAAAATCTAGAATAATTCTATAGTTCCTCAACCAGTCCTTGAAATTGGGTCTAGTCAGTCTATGGGTGTCTAGAATTTTGGTCAGGGGGTTTGAGGCAGACATGTTTCCTATAGAGAGTCAAAAATTTTTAGTTAGATTTTGTAATCAGACTCAACCAATTTATTTAGAGTTTTTATTTTTAAATAAATTAGGCTTCCACTATTTTTCAGATCCCTACACTCCCTTGGTAGAGATGTGAAAATCTCCATGATCAGTGATTTTTAGTGGGTGGTGAGGTCTCACCGACTAGCTCACCACCTCACCTAACAGTTATTGGTGATGGGTCAACCGATGAGTGGACAACTCTTGTCCAATGATTCTCTAATCATGGTGCACCCAAAACTTGGTCTCTAATTCATGAAGGTCACCGTATCCGGGATATTGCTCCAATCCTTAGTTAAGTCAAATCCACCATTTACACGAACTAGATTCCTGATTGGGTCCCTCACCGTATCTGAAATATCGAGTCCAACCCATCCTCTAATCCGTAGCATCCAATGCTTAATGGACATGGTTGCATCTTCCGGTGCAACTGAGCCACTATAACCAGCTGAGAACAATCAACCTCGGAAAGGGCCCGCACATCCACAATGGTGGAAGACCTAGACTTAATATTTTTTTGGAGAGATTTATTTAGGTATCATTAAACTTGACTTGACATAGTCATAATAATTATGACTAACCTAGTGGCATGGGCTAGCTCGAATTGTTAGCCACCTCAAATCAGAACTGAGTCGACACATATGGCCAGGTAAGTGAGATCGATGGGAGGGATATGCCATTAACTCAACAAGAATGCATTCGAGTCGAGTAGCTCCCAATTAAAAATCAGTCGGTCGCATCTGCCCAACTTACCTTAGACACCAAATTATCGAACCAGAACTAATTGGGTTAGCCTACAATCCAGGCTCTAACCATTGAGCCAAATTAGGTCTTAACTTGATCGAGTCACATCTAAATATGATTCGACCTTGACCCAGACTTAATCCTATTAGGCTGATCAATTATTAGCTTTCATGATCCTACCTAACCAACTCTTGATTCGGTTTGATCAACCGCTAGACCTAATTGAGCTACCCAAGTCCGAACCCAATTTTATGAAAATATCTTAGATCTGAAATTCTTAATTTTAGACCTAACTTAATTTTATAAGCTTAATTCATTAATTAAGTTTGGTTCATAAACAAAGTATGTAAAATAAATCCTAGGGTTTCAGGATATAGGGTTTTATAGAAAAGTAAGTTTTGATTTCTGAGTAAGGATGAACGCGCGGCACCCCTACACATCATATGAACATCTCATTGAATGGAAAGAGAGGGTCTTAAAACTTTACTTTGTTCTTATAACCGGACAACCATGAGAAACATCTTAATCAGAAATATAAATTTAACTATAAAATTAGTTAGATCTAAATTAACATATCACATATACAATTTAAGATCTAACTAATACATGCTTTGCATACATCTCATGTATCAAAAATTAATCTAATTAACATACTTTCAGATCTGATACATCACATGTAATATCTAAAAAATAGAATTTAAATTGAACTATTCAAAATTAAATCTATTCTAGACAAGTTACTAGAATAATTCTACAACTAGTCTAGGCATGCTGCAGATCAATTTTATGAAAAAATTAAAATTTTATTTTTTATTATCTGATCTGATTATAACACTTATAATATTAAAAAAATAGAAAATAAATTAGATTTAATTTATATTTTAATCTCATTAAAATATAAAACTTAAGACCATTCATGGATTCAACTAATCCTAGTCTAGTCATGCATCTTATGCATGTTAGATCTTCTTAGATTTAATTTTAAATATTTTAATTTTAGATCCTATCATATCTGATGTGACATCTGAAATTATTTAATATCAAATAAATTAAAATTAAAATTAGATCTAAAATAGATCTGAAATAGAGCCAACAACCTGGCTCTGATACCACTTGAAGGGAGGAAAACCACTTTTCCTCGTAGGATCTTCCAGATTTCATCAAATCTGAGATGGAATAATTTTTAAAAAAATTTATCCTATATATTTTAGATCTAATTCTCTAGATCTAATTTTATTATCTAATATTTAAAATATAAAATTAAATCTAAATCTATGATGAAAGAAGAAGTACCTCAAGGGTAATCTGATTACCCTATAGATGATCTCTGCACAGCCCAAGGTTCTGATGTATCCACGCAAAGCCTGGCCTCTACCGATATCCACTTGAGTAGGATCTGGAACATATTCTCCTCATGAATCTATGCTCTAAAAATTAGATCTTTATCTGATTTGAAAGTGCTTCATAACTCTTTCTGAAGTTGGAGCAGCAGCCTGTCGAAAATGCCCTGCAGCCTTCTGTTCCAGGCGTCACCACACCTTGGATCTTTGCCAGATGGACGTCCAACTCTTTAGATGTGAAGAGGGGAGGAAGGAGAGTAGGAAGGATATAGAGAAGAAGGGAGGGGGTGGCAGCTATTGGGTTTTATACATAAAACAATTTTTTCTACAAAACCCTAGGCACAACAGGGTTTATATAGACCATGTATGCTGTGCAGTGCCACATCATTCAACCAATCAAAAAATTCTCATAAATTTTGGAAAAATTTGATTAATAGAGTGATGTCATCTAATCACATCATATAAGAACCCCACCCTCTCTCCTAAGTTGGCACCAACATTGGATAAGCCAATCAAGGTGGTGCCAAAGAGTCCATGTTTATCAGGACTCTTTGGTTCTTATCCATTTGGGGCGCCCACTTTAATCCAATTGGGCTCATACCATAATCTGATTATGGCACCCAATTCAATTGGGTTTTGGCATGTAGACACTCTACAAAAATCCTTCAATGAGCCCTCTTTAGTTTAAGACCCATATGTCAACTTTTGATAGATGTCCTAAAATAAAATTGGCAGGTGCTAAGAATTAGCAGGTGTTGTCTTAAATTCATCTCATGAATTAAGACAAACCTTTTTTGAGCTAGACAAGCTTCATTTAGACTGAGAAAAATCTTCCTAAGGTTCTCTGGATGAGTCAAATCATATTTGATTTAGTAGAGACAGAAAAGATTATACGAGGAGAAAGTTAGGCTCAATCGTGTGCTAGCGTGATTTTCTTGAACCTAATTGGATCTAATCCAAATCAATTGAGTTAGCCCAATTGATGACATCCAGACCCTAACCCTTGTTTGTGTGACCCAGTTAGGTTCAATTTCGTATAGTAATGAGACATGTCATGATCTCATCATCGACATCATCGAAACTCCTTTCGATGGACTAGAACTCTTCTAATTCAGATAATTAGAATGATCGATCATCAATATCATTCTAATTGCTCTCAAAATCCACCAATGACACCTAGCAGTATGTGATGGCAACCCATCAGAACTAAAGACAAACCTCTCGGTGCAGTTACCTATGTGATTGAGTTCCTCTATCACGAGTTCTGACTGAATTAGGGTTAAGGTGAACTCGTAAAATCCAACATCAGTCATATGAGTTAATCGATCGATCCGAGTCTGATGTGAAACTTTAATGAAAAACTTTTTTTCATTATTTCACTCTGCCATGGCCATGGGCTTAAGAACTCGATCTTTCAATTATCATAGGACTACTCCTCTCATCTACCGAGGTTGATAGATCCCATCTTGGTGCGACCTAGTTCCTATAATGAATATGCTACAACCAACATACACCTCAGGGTTCTGAATGGCTAGAAGATCGAGTTATGATGTAGCCAAACTATAACACACTCAAGGTGAACTGTCGATGCACCTCAGGTCAAAGAACTAGACACACAACTACAGCATCGAGCTAGTCATTGATGAGAAGGTAGACTTCCTTATGACTGCTTGATATGGTCATGCTCAGTACTCTCGTTCTCAACGAATACCTATACTCTCGCTCTGGTGTCTCCACACCATAGACTCAAGATACATCTATCCTAAGAAAGTGATCGTACACCAACCTTCGGATCGATCACCATCCTCGTGATGATCCTATGGTCAGGAGCTGTTTATGAGTTAGTTATGTAAATTCATGCCTAAAATTTTCAACTCTTGAAAATATGAATTTACATTTTCACTAACTCAAAGGATGTATCACAGACACAATGTACACAATGTGATAGAAGAATAACCCTTTTATTCATTTATAGTCAAAATTATAAAATTTACCTTTAGATCTGTACAGAAATGTATCAGCCGATTTGGCATCTAGGGCACACATCTAACATCGACACAGTATCTAATACCCATCTTCGACTTGTGGTCGTTGAACTCCTTTATTGCCAGGGCTTTAGTGAAGGGATCGACCAGGTTCTCCTTTCCGTCAATCTTCTAAAGGTTGACGTCATCTCGATCCACGATCTCTCGGACTAGATGGAAGCGATACAAAATATACTTTATCCGTTGGTGTGCTTTGGATTCCTTCGCCTGAGCTATGGCACCAGTGCTATTGCAGTAAAGCAGAACCGAACCATCGAGGGAGGGTGCTACTCCGAGCTCGATGATGAATTTTCTCAGCCACACAGCTTCTTCACGGCATTCGATGCCGCGATGTACTCCACTTCACAAACAGAGTCTGTCACAGTATGCTGCTTGGAACTCTTCCAGCAGATGGCTCCACCATTCAAAGTAAAGATATAACCCGACACGCTTCTGCTGTCATCATGGTCAGATTGAAAACTGGAGTCTGTGAACCCCACAAGTTTCAGATCTGACTCGCCATAAACCAACCATTGGTCCTTAGTATTTCTTAAATACTTAAGGATGGCTTTAACCACTTTTCAGTAATTTTCTCTAGGATCAGATTGGTATCTACTCACACTCCTAGTGAGTATGCCACATCTGGTCTTGTATATGTCATGACATACATGATAGATCCCACAGCAGAAGCATATGGGACTCTACTCATACGCTCTCTCTCTTCAGGAGTTGTCGGATAATCCTTCTTAGAGAGAGAAATTTCATGGCCTATCGGTAGATAGTCATTCTTGAAATTCTCCATGCTGAACCTCTTCAGCATAGTGTCTATGTACGTGGATTGGGATAACCCAAGTATTTTTTTAGATCTACCCCTATAGATCTTCATCCCTAGGATGTAGATGTTTCACCCAAGTCCTTCATGGAGAACTGTGATGACAACCAAATTTTTATTCCCTGTAGTTTAGGGATGTCAACTCGACCAAGTATTCGTATTGGTCAACATGCACAACGTCGTATTTGACTGCTTTCGATTGCAATCCCTAACCAAAAGGGAATAAGAGAAGAAGAAGCTGATGCTATTGAAAGGATTAACACCCTTTCATTTCTATCGAAGCCAGCCAACCATATGAAAGTATTTGATCGTCACGGTTTAATCGGTCAGGGTCTAGATGCAATTATCAGGGGCACGCTCTACCACTGAGCTAATAGCCCGTCGTGTGGGCCTCCCACTGGGAGGCCTGCTATGCCAAAAGCGAGAAAAATGATCACATATAAGATAAGAAATACCACATAAAGATAAGAAATACCACAACTGGACCATTTGCCCATTTATAGATGTAGAGCTCTTCTCCATTCTTGACGAAGCCATACATTTTGATCACCTTATCAAAATGCATGTTCCAACTTCGAGAAGCCTACTTCAATCCATAAATAGATCTCTAAAGCTTGCACACCTTGGACTCATCTGTGGATGTAAACCCCTCAGGTTGTATCATATACACCTCTTCGATCAGCTCTCCATTCAGAAAAGCTGTCTTTACATCCATTTGCCAGATCTCATAATCCAGATGGGCAGCTATTGCAAGCATTATCCGAATGGATTTGAGTATTATCATAGGAAAAAATATCTCGTCATAGTCAATGCCATAACATTGACGATATCCCTTGGCAACCAGATGGGTTTTATAGGTCTCCATCTTTTCATCTGCGCTCTTTTTCCTTTTGAATACCCATTTATACCCAATGGGTTTAACCCCTTCAGGTGGGTCAACCAATGTCCATACATCGTTGACCTTCATAGACTTCATTTCGAATTTCATGACTTCAAGCCATTTTTCAGAATCAGATCTCTGCATTGCATCCATATAGGTGATCGGATCTTCATCGTTCTTATTGAGTTCGATGGGATCACCATCCCAAATTAAGAAACCATAGTATCTATCTGGCTGATGCAGTACTCTACCAGATCGTCTTAATGGTGCAGGTACATTGGGCTCCAGATCTGATCTAATTAAATTCGATTCAAGTTCAGCTATTGGTGTCGGTTCTTCTACCTGTTGAACTTCATCAAGTTCAACCTTAGAGGTAACGGTTCTTTCACCAAAGAACTTTTTTCTAAAAAGATTGCCTTAAGGCTGACGAACACCTTTTGTTCATCAGCATGGTAAAAAAAATATCCTTTGATCTCTTTGGGGTACTCGATGAATGTGCATTTGTCAGACCTAGATCCAAGTTTGTTTGTGACTAATCGTTTGACATAGGCTGGGCACTCCCAGACCCTAAGGTGTGAAAGTGCTGGCTTACGTCCTGTCTATATCTCATATGGAGTCTTAATTACTGACTTACTTGGAACCCTATTTAATAGATAACAAGTCAATTCGAGTGCATATCCCCAAAAGGATATTGGCAAGCTAGCAAAATCCATCATGGATCAGACCATGTCTAATAGAGTCTGATTTCTCCTTTCAGACACACCATTATGCTGTGGTGTTTCTGGAGGAGTCCATTGGGAGATAATTTTATTTTCTCCTAGATATGTGAAAAACTCACTAGAAAGATATTCTCCTCCTCAATCAGATCGAAGAGTTTTAATGCTCTTCCCAGTTTATTTTTCTACTTCACTTCGAAATCGTTTGAACATTTCAAATGAATCCAACTTATGTTTCATCAGATAGACATATCCATATCTGGATAGATCATCCGTAAAAGTTATGAAGTAGAAATATCCATCTCTAGCACTTGTGCTTATGGGCCCACATACATCAATATGTACTAGGCCCAAGAGCTCAGTAGCTCTCTCACCTTTTTCAGTAAAAGGTGACTTGATCATTTTACCAAGAAGACAGGACTCACAGGTTGATAGTGATTCACAATCACTGACTTTGAGGATTTCCTCTTGAGTCAACCTGTTTATTCTGTTCTTGTTTATATGATCTAGCCTACAGTGCCATAAGTAGATATCTGATACACTATCTAATCTAGGGTGCTTGCCAGTAGAATAGACTCTTATCGGGCTTGATCTTTCTGATCTGGCCCTGCACTGATGTCCCAGCTTGAACTTGCATCTTTTTGACTTTCTTCTTCTTGTTCTTCTTCCCTTTCTTAAAGGGTCGAGAACCAGAAGACGAACCTCCCACTAAGTTCAATGACTCCTTGTGGAGTTGGTGATCCTTCTCAAAGTTCTGAAGCAACCCCAGTAACCCATGGTAGTTTACTTCAGACTTTGTCATTCTATAATGAGTGAGGAATGGAAGATAAGACTTGAGCAGCGAGTTTAGTATTGCATCCTTTCCAAGCTGCTCATGCAAGAAAAAGTCGAGCTTGCTCAATCATTCCATCAGCTCGATCATGTACAATACATGATCAGTGACAGAGGCATCATCCCACATTTTGGCATTGAAGATGGCACAACTAGTCTTGTGCTCTCCACATCATCGGGTGTGCCAAAGGCATCCTCCAACACTTGAAGCATATCTTTTGACTGAGCCATCTCGAATCTGCGACTGAACTCATCACTCATGGCAGCCAGTATGATACAGTGCACCATGGTCCGATCACTGAGCCACTTCTGGTAAGTATCTCTAACTGTTCCACATGCATTGACAGCTGGTTCCTCAGGTGCAGGATCCTATATGTGTGCAGGATCCATTATCACATATAGGATCCGTTCATACTCCAGGACTATCTTCAACTTTCGGTACCAGCTACTGAAGTTGGGTCCCACCAACTTATCATTGTCCAACAATGATCGGAGCGATAGGAAAGTGGCTATATCTGCTCAAAAAAAATTATAACCTAATTAGTAATTGATTCATTAAACCTAAAGATTTGGACTTTAATCAAAAGATTTCTCCCACTATTTTATTCAAATTGGTAGTCTCTACCTCCAATTCAAGGAATTACCCTAATTCTTTAGTGGGTACTAGAATCCACTTAGACTACACACAAGCCCAACTTTGGTTGGCCAACCCATGTACATTTAAGGGTAGGTTCATAACCAATTATTTCTCTAAATAATTTCTAGTAATTTTAATTTTGCCCCAGAAACCTAATCAGTAGGCTTTGGCCTCCACTGTAAAGATCTAGTTGGTCCAACCATTAACATGACCATACTTGGTGCATCTAACCAATGAATGATTAAGTCCAATTTTGGTTGGCTCACCTAACCACCATTAGAGAGACACTTTCAAGTCATCATATGATGAGTGATAATTTTATTAGTCAACAAGCACCAGGCTTTTGGGTCTGTAATGATTATTGAGTTAATAGACTCATTATCAAACACCTTAATGGGAGGCTATGACTCAGTTATCTCCATAACTTTATCATTTTAAGGATCTAATAATTTTAGAGGATTTAAATGATTTAGAGGATGAGGTCAGATGAACCAGCTTATCATGATCCTCTCACTGGCTTCACCAAGTCAGCTTAAGGGAGACCATTAAAAGGGCTGGTTTAGAAGCACCTAAATCAGTCACACTGATTTACCTAGCTGACATGGGTCAGCTCGAATAGTCAAATGATCCGATCAAAACATAATTTCATCAAGAGGTCAGGTAAGTTCGATTAGTGGGAGGGTCGGCCAAAACTTGCCTTAAACACCATCAAAAATGGCTAGGTAAGCGGGCTCCCAATTAAAAATCATCGATCTGGTTTACCTTAGATACCAACTGATTTAATTAGTTTCGATTAGATCAACCTAACAGTTCGTGCTAGACCGCTTAGCCAAGAATCAAGTCCATTTGATTCTCGTTAAAGATATGGACTTGACCAACTACAACTATCGTAATTGATCTAGAGAATCTTTGACCTAATCTAAGACAATAATTGATTAGATTTAGTCAATTCTGTAATTAAGTCCATCTTTAATCTAACCATAGGTCTAACCCAATTAATGGACATAATTCTTATTAACTCATTAACCCAATGTGTTATGGTTTGTGTCTTAGATTCTTCAATTCACAATCTTAGAACCTAATCAAACAACTTCTTAATTTTTAATTAAGTTTTGGGCTGAGGGTTGGGTTCGGCTTTTCAAAAATAATTTTTATATTTGTAAAATAATTTTATAATATCATTCTACCAACCATATTGCATGTTTGATTCATAATCAAGATGTAAGTGAAATAAATATGAAACTGCTTTAGATCTAATCTAAATAGGTTCATATAATTGAAATAATTTTAACTTTAAATAATTTCTTTGCACAAAAATTATTAACAAAGAGATTTTATTTTAGATTTAAATATCTTTTAAATCTAATAAATCATAAATTTAATCTATATCATATCTAACAAATTTATGATTAAAGATAGATCTACACGAACTAGGACAACCTTTGCACTGTAAGGGGTAAATCTTACAGCAGGACAATCTTGTAGTTCGTGATTGATCTAAAATTTTAATTTTAGATTTAATAATCAGATTATAAATTAGATCTAATTTAAAAAATAAACTAAACATGTATAAATAATCATGTAACAAATAATCTTAGGCTCTGATACCAATTGTAGGAATCAGATCTAGGATTTTAGGATTAGATCTTGAAACTTTTTCAAAATCAGGCAGTGAAAGACTAAAATAAATCAAAATTTATTTTTTAAAATCAAAGAATTCTTAGATCTAATATTCTATTACATGATTATTATATAATATTAAATCAAAAATTAAATATATAGAGCATGAACTACATGTTGATCATATCAACATGTTTCTATACTACATCTAATGTATGTATTAAACAATAGATCAGATCTATTACCTTGCAAGTTAGATATTCTAACCTTACCTATCCAGGCTTGAGGATGATGTTGTGAGCCACACACATATCCGACCTCTAGGAGTCATCCACACGAGCCCACGAATCTCGATCAGAAATCCTGCTCCAGAAAATCAGCACAGTATGCTAGTACTGCGCTGATCCTTCTTTGATGGTTGATCAGGTGCTCCTTCTTTTTGATTTGAACTCTTTCAAAGATGAGAAGTAGGAAGAGTTTTAAATCTAAGACACTCTCAAGAAACTCAAGATGGAGGAAGGAAGAGATGAAACTAATAACCCTAGAAGAAGACCCTCTTCTTCTTCTCTTTTCTCTCTCCTAGACACCCTATCTTGTGTCTATTATATCTCCATGACCCAAAGGTATTTCTCTCTAATTTTTAGATGTCCCAAAGGTATCTTAAATATCTGTGTTCTCTAAAAATTTCATAAAAAAAATCATTTTATAGAGAGAGATATGATAGAGTCCTTGTCTAAGTCAAATACTTAGTCAAGGCTTCTCCAAACATGGCAAGATAAGGGCACCCAACTCTTGGGCTTCTCCTCCTTATTTTCATGCATGGACCATTAGAAAAGGGTGCACAATATGTGCCCTAAAAGTCACAAAATTTTTAGAAAAAATTTGGATAAATTCGGTGCAAAAAGAAAAGAGTTTTGGATTTCTAAAACTCTATCTCATAGAATTTGAAATTCAAACTTATTCCTACTTTGATTTGATCCACAACCACTTTTCATGTTTGAAAGAAGAGAAAAAATCTTTTGAACATGGGAAAGACCTGGGAGAGGGCTTTTGTCACACAAAATAAGAGGGGATTGGCGTGGAATAAGAGAGAGGGCATGGGGGGGCTTATGTGGTGCAAGGTGGAATCCTAGTCTTACTAGGATTCTATCTTATGACTTGTTTTAATTTGGTTTCTCAAATCAAATCAAATCAAAATTAGATCAACCCAATTAAAATAGATCTTAACCCAATTAAGAATCTATTTTAATCAGATTAAATTAAATTTAAATCTGATTTAATTTTCTAATCAAATTAGAAATTAGGTTGACCCAAGTCCTAATTGAACTAGGACTAGTTTTTTTTTGCACTTGGCTTATCCAATAAACCAATTAGACTTGATCCAATCAAGCCCAAACTAAATCTAATTAAATTATATTCAATTATACTTAATCTCAACCCATTGGCTTAATCAAATTAAGCTAATTAGCAATTAAATTGCTAATCGATCCTCCTGCAACACTTGCACTAGGTTAAATGTCAATCGTATTGATCATTTAATCCTAGAATGATTCTTAATCGTTGATCAACCATCCGATCGGATCATGAACTCTAATGTGTGTGACCTCATAGGTCCGAACCTAAGTTGGTAGCACAAGAATAAATTTTTATACCAATCAAAATGACCATCTAGCAATGGTACCCAATGACCGGATAGGTCGAATGTGAAGAACAACATCCTTAGAACCCATGCGGATATAGTTTCCATATAATTCATATTTTTGACCAAAATGATCATAGGACACCTCAGAGTTCAACTGTCAACTCTGATCAGGTTGTCCACATTGTATTTCAAAATATCAAATCCATATGATGGATTATCCTGGCCAAAGTTTTGCTAAATTAAAATATAGTGACTCATTCTTCTCCAACTCTTGGAGTGGTCAATCCCATCTCGATCATACTCTGACTTCGCAAGTACTTGACTATGCCCAGAAGCCTTCCATCACTGAATTAAAAATTCAATTAGTCTAGTACCAAAGCACAGTGAGTTGCTTGCAAGTTACTGAGGTGATCTCAAGTCTAAGAGACACTTATACCTATATCCCATCAGAGTCATTCTCGACAGCAGAATGCTCTGGAGTTGGTCACGTTCAATGATGATGTACCCTTACATCTCATCTGTATGCTATACCAGTGTCTCCACACTCTTTGGTTAAGAGGACAACCAACCCATATGGCCTACAGTGATCTATGCTCGATAGAAGCTGTCGTCCTTATTAACAGCCTATCATTTGGTCGTGAACAGTTTTAAGGACTAATCAATAAATTCTCTCTTTATTGAACTTAAATAGTCCTAAAGACTTCATCATAACAACGAAGTTCATTAGAAGATGAAAGCTTATGATGAAAATACCAAATATATTTTATTTATTAAAAATCAATTACAATACTTGGTTGCTCCACCGTCAACAGCTTGACGATTGACTTTTGGGATATATTTCTCAACACATATTCCCAAAAAAAAATTGGTCGAATTACAAAGCCCATCTTGGACCGAACCATGTCTAATAAGATTCGATTCCTTCTTTTCGATACACCATTATGCTGTGGTGTTCCAGGAGGGGTCCATTGTGAGAGAATTTTATTCTCTTCTAAGTATGTCAGAAACTCTTTGATCAGATCGAAAAGTTTTAATACTCTTTTCAGTTTGTTTCTCTACTTCATTACGGAATCGTTTGAACATTTTAAATGATTCTGACTTATGTGTCATTAAGTAGATGTGTCCATACCTTGATAGATCATCTGTAAATATAATGAAATAATAATATCTATCTCTGGCACTAGTGTTCATTGGTCCACATACATTAGTATGTATCAGACCTAGAACTTCACTAGCTTGCTCATCTTTTTCTGTAAAAGGTGATTTGATCATTTTTTCAAGAAGATAGGACTCAGATTGGGAGTGATTTACAATCACTGACTTCGAAGATTTCCTCTTATGTCAATCTGTTTATTCTGTTCTTGTTAATATGACCTAACCTACAATGCCAAAGATAGATATCGGAGACATCACTAATTCTAGGATATTTGTTAGACATGTACATTACACTAACAGATTGTGACAATATGTAAATATCATTGTTCAGCTATCCATTCATCACATTAACATCATTCATAATGATATTAAAATTATTTCTTTTTATTGAAATTTTATAACCGTACATGGTCAAAAAGCCTACAGAAATAATATTCAATAAAAAAAAGGATAAAAGTGACATTCACTTAGAACAATTACATTAAACTTGAATACAAGCTTAATAGTCTCTAACGCTAGAACTAGAACTGATCTTCCATCTCCAACATTAAGAAATCTTTTGCCTTCTTCAAATCTCCTACTGACCTGCAGACTCTACAATGAATTACAAATATTAAAAGGGCTTCCGGTATCTAATACCCAAATAGTATAATAACAAATTGAGAAATTATAAAGTGTTATCATATAATTATCTTGTCTAGCAATAATTTGCTTCTTTCTCGACCTGTTTGGATCCAGGGAGGCAATGTATTGAGGATAATTCTTTTTCTGATGCCCCTGCTTCTTGCAGTAGAAGCATTCCGTCTGACTCTAATCAGACTTGGATTTTTTGATCTTACTGGGCTTGGGTGCCCTAGCACTTTGCACCCTTTTCTTGTTCTTCTTATTCTTCTTTCTTTTCTTAAAGGGTCGACATCCAGAAGAAGATCCTCCCACAACATTTACTGACTCCTTTTGGACCTGGTGATTCTTCTCAAAGTTTTGCAACAACCCCAGCAAATCATGGTAGTTAATTGTCGGCTTTGTTATTCAAAAATGAGTAAAGAAAGGGAGGTAGGACTTGGGCAGAGAGTTCAGAATAGTATTTTTCTCCAACTGCTCATGCAGGAAAAAGTCGAGCTTGCTTAGGTGCTTAATCATCTCGATTATGTACAATACATGATCAATGTCTGATGCTCCTTCCCTCATTCGAACATTAAAGATGGCACAACTAGTCTTGTGCCTCTCAATGTCATCAGGTGTGCCAAAAAACTCGTTCAATATTTACAACATATCCTGTGACTGAGCATTCTCGAAATGATGACTAAACTCATCATTCATTACCATCAGCATAATACAACGAACCATAGTCCGACCATTAAGTCACTTTTGATAAGTATCTCTGATCAAGCTACATGCATTTAGAGCTGGCTCCTTGGGTGTCGGATCAGTTAACACATACAAGATCCGTTCGTGCTCTAGGATAATTTTGAGCTTTCGATACCAGCTATCAAAATTTGATCATCAATTTATCACTATCTAATAGTGATCGGAGTGACAAAGTGGTAGCCATAACTATAAAAAAAAATCAGAACCTAATTAGTATATGAATTGATTAAGTCTAAAGACATGAATTTTAGTCTAAAAGTTCTTCCACTATTTTATTCGAATTGATAACCTCTACCTTCAATTCGAGGAATTATACTAATTTTTTAGTGCATACTAGAATTCACATGAATTGCACATGGGTCCGAGTGTGGCTCGGCCAACCCTTGTGCATCCATGGATAGGTGCTTAACCAATTATTTTATCAAATAATTTTTAGTATTCAATTTTCTCCTAGACACCTCTTCAGCAGGTGTGTGGCATATCCACTGAAAGTTTTGGTTAGGTCCAACCATTAACATGCCAGAATTTAATGTATCTAACAAATGAGTGATCAAGTCCGAGTGTGGCTCGGCCAACCTGACCATCATCAGAAAGATAACTAAAATAACATATTATGAATGATACTTTCGACAGCTAGAGGAGCACTAGATGTGTGGCACTCCAATGATCATCTAAATCATTGGACTCATTATTACCTAACTTAATGGGAGGCTATGATCTAGTTATCACCATAACTATTTCATTTTTAAGGACCTACAATTTTAGAAGATTTAATTAGTTGAATTGAGAGATAAGAAAAGACTTGTCCAATTAATCTTAATCCTCCCACTGACTTTACCAAGTCAGACTAAAGAAGATTAGGTAAAAATTGATCCAGCCAACCAATCATAAATCCTTCCATTGACTTCACCAAGTCATGAAGAGGACTCAAGATAAGTCGAACTAGGGGCACCTAAATTAGTCATACTGATTTCCTAGTTAGCATGGGTCAACTCCAATCATTAAGTGATCTAATCAAAATATGATCCACCATATTGGTCAGATAAGTGAGATCGATGAGGGGGATATGTTATTAACTCGATATAGACTCAATCTATGTGAGTAGCTCCCAATTAATGACCACCGATCAAAGCTGCCATACTTATCTTAGACACCAACTGGTTAGTCAATTTCAATTTAATCAACTTATAGACTTGGATTCGAACATGAAGCTATGATCAAAATTCATATTAGTCTAATCAAAGACATAGACTTGACTAACTACATCTATTGAAATTGATCAAGAAAAAAAATTGATCTAATTAGAATTAACTTTTAATTAGATTTGATCAATTACTAACATAGTCCATTATCAATAATTTCTAACCCTAGGTCTAATCTAGTTAAATGAACTTGACTCGAGCTAACCTATTAACCCATGAGTTATAAAATTAATACCTTAGATCTTTGATTCTCAAATCCAGATCGTTTAATTTTTAATTAAGTTTTGGGCTGATATAGGTTCGGGTTTGGTGTTTGAAAATAATTTTTAATTTTATAAAATATTTTTACAATCACTCATTTAATGATCAAGACTCTAATTTTAGATCTAACATATATTATTTCAGATCTAAAATAAAATTTTAAAATTTTTTTCATTGTTCATCATCATGGAAAAGATCGCGCAGTCCCCCTACACGCCATAGGAGATCCCATCGAATGGATAAATAGGATAGTGAAATCCTAATTTCTCCTATGACTTGATGGCTATGAGGATCTATCTATTCATATTACTATACTACTCAGATTCAAAATTAACTATTTAGATCTAATCTAAATAATTAAAATCAGATTATATGTAAAAAATTTATGTCATAAAAAATCTTGCTCTAATACCATCTGAAGAGAAAATGAGTAGTTCAAAGCATGTATTTTTAAAATTTTATAGTAAAATAATAAAAAATTAAATATTTTAATCTTATAAACATACCTTAGATTAGATCTAAACTACTATTATGAATCTATGATATAAAAAATTTACATATAAAATCTGATATAAAATAAAAAACTACATCAATCACATCGATGCCCTGAATTTGATCTAATTTTTAGATTATGTCGGTAGAGTTCAGAACTCATCACCTTTTCATAGGTCGATGATCTATGCTACTAGTAAGTATGGTATTAAGCTCTCACTGATGTCGAATAGCTGTACAGGTCATCTGGCCTCTACAAATCATCCACTCGAAGCTCTGATCGGATCTTCCTTCGTGGGAGTGCTAGCTCGCGTTGAAGGCTCTGGATGGTTGATCCAAGCTCCTTTCTTTGGATCTCTCAGATCTTTTAAATCAGAAGATGAAACTTTATGAGGAGGTGGTGGTGTAAAAGATTGGACAAGACTCACTCTTATATTTTTCTTCTCACTAAACCTAGAGATGAAATCCTAGAACCCATAGCTCACGCCCGAGAGGAAGAATACTTCCTCTGTTTCTCACACACGAAAGCCCAACCCACTCTTAGATTTTTATGTCCCCTCTCTCAGGTTTCTCACACCAAAAATTACTTCTTATCTCATATAAAACTAATTCCCTTTTAAGATTGACATCCCATGAAAGATAAGGATAAGAATAAAGTAGTTTCGGTTCCAATTCAAGTGTTGGTTGATCCTTATCACCAATTCAAATCAAATTTGAATTAAATTTTGAACTAAATTTTATCCTTATCTTATGAATTCAAAGAGAGGTCAACCAATATCAGAATGGTACAAACAATCTCATGTAAAAATATTTTATGCATGGAGAAATATGGTGGCATGAAGAGGAGAGTCCAACTCAATTTGGACTTTAGGTTTTTATTCAAATTCATGTCAATTTGAATTCAAATTTAAACCAACCAATTTCTAATTCAAAAGGACTCAGATGAAGATGTGAAAAAGATTTCTGGGTATGAGAAAAAAATTATGTAAAATATTTCTCATGTGAAGAATAAGAGGGCACAGATAAAGGAGGTGCAAGAGATTTGAATTTGAATTATTTTTTTCATCCAATTAGATTCTTAACCCAATCAAATTAGGTTAAATCCAATTGGACTATTAAACCCAATCTAATTAGGTAACAAATAGTTTTTATTAAATTTTAATCAAATTAAAAATTAATCAAGCTCAAGTCCTAATCATATTAGGAATCAAGCATCCTTAATGATTAGGTCATCTCATAACCTAATCAGATCAAATCAAATTGAATTCAATACAATTAGATTTGATCCAAACCTCAATATTCCATCAAATTAAATTAATTAGCAATCTAATTACTAATCAATCTTTTCATAATTCATCAATAATTAGTAAATTAATTTATTGCAACTTTTGCATAGGGTAAATCATCAATTGAATTGACTATTTTATCCTAGAATATTTTTTAATCATTGATCAGCCATATGATCAGTCAGAAATTTTTTTTGAGTGTGACCCCATAGGTTCGAACCTAAATCAGTAGTATGAAAATAATCTTCCTATACCAATCAAAGTGACCATCTAGTAATGATACCCGACATCCGGATAGGTCAAAAGATTGCAAAGCATCATTCAAGAACCTATTGGCATATGGTTACTGTATAATTAATCTCTTTGACCTAAATACTCAAGGTGAGCAAGGATTTAACTGCCAACCCTAATATGATCATCCACATTGTATTTTAATTTTTAAAATCCATCACATGGATTATCCCGATCAAGATTTTACTGAATTGAAATACACTGACATATTAACTCCTACTTATTCGGAGGGATCAATTCCATCTTGACTCACACACCGACTTTGCAAGTACTTGACTATGCTCAAAAATCTTTCATCACTGAATTAAAAATTCAAATAGTCTAGTACCAAAGTATAGTGAGTTGCTTGCAAGTCACCGTGGTGATCTCAAGTCAGAGGGATACTCATACCCATATCTTTCGCAAGCTACTCTTGACAGCAGAGTGCTCAGTAATTGATCACGTTCAGTGAGATATACTTTTACGTCTCACTTGCATGCCATGTCAGTATCTCCACACTCCTTAGTTAAGAGGACAACCAACATACATAGTATATAATGATCTATACTTAATATAGCTATCGTCCTAATAATAATATATCATTTGATCATGAACTTAAGGTTTAAGGACTAAACGATATATCCTCCTATATCAAATCAAATAATCCTAAGGACTTCATCATATAACAGGAGTTCAAAATGAGATGTACAGTGATAAAAAAATTAAATAATATTTATTAATTTGATAATTCATATACAATTACAATGATAAGCACAACCGTCAACAGACTGACGATTGACTTTGGGACATAATTTTCAATAAGCATCTCCTTTTTCTTTATCAGATAATTTGAATTCAGATTTAAATCTCCTTTTCCATGTGGCAACATCTAAAATTTTTTGAATGTGTTTGGAATGCCAAAATGCCTCTTCATTAACGCATGCGTGAGAGGGAAGGTTGATCGACGTATAAGGCAGAAGAGTCCTTCTGTTTGAAGACTCTGAATAACCTGATATGTAGATGATATATAGCATTTAAAAAGGAGCATGTCCTTTCTTTTTGGCATCCATCTAACATCGATAAAATGCCTACGCACTGGGTGTCTGACATAATTTAGATTGCTTTCCAAATTTTATCTCCTAGTCTCTCCTTTCTTTCTTACATCCCTTTTTAGTCTTAGGATGATGCTTTGGTATTTAAGACAAAACCTAATCAGATCCAGACAAGGGTGAGGGAGGTCCTAAAGGAGAGAAATCAAAAGTTTAGAGAAGATTCTGAGAGGAAGGAGTCAAGTTCTTGGAAAAACCTAATCGGTGCGAGGCTAGTCGAGTTCTAGAGGTTAGAACTCTTGAAACAAAGATGTAGGAATGCTGTCCTTAGTCTAATTTTCATGTGGATCACTTTTGGAGGGCGAACACTTGGGTGCCTAGTAAAAATTAAAATAAGTGTTACAGGTATTTCTCTTATCCATATTTATTTTAATCATGCTTTGATTGCTATTGTCAAGAATTCTGGGTTCTAGGGTTTCGATGCATTTGGGTGCTTGAATGAAACTTTTTAAATATCTAAACCTTCTGTTGCACCATAGAAACCTAACAGAGAGCAACCTAGGTAATTTGTATTTATTTTAGACCTATTTGTGTTTATTATTTGAAGTTTGTATTTATCTTCTAATAGCTTGTATTTATTTCAATAGAACTTAATGTTTATCCTCCTCTCTTATTATTTATCCCTTGGATCATTCAACTTTTAGATCTGAAGTTTGTATTTATCATGGGCAATTTTTGTTTATCACAGTAGAGTTTCTATTTATTATATGTCATTTTTATTTATTATAAGAAATTTATATTTATTTTGGATAGTTTGTGTTTATTCTCTCATAGATTCATAAAAGATAGAGAGGAACATAGATAGTTTGTATTTATCATGGGCCTGTTTGTATTTATTATTTAGAGTTTGTGTTTATCTTTTGATAGTTTATATTTATTTCAGTAAGATTTAGTATTTATCATTGTCTCTTATTGTTTATCCATTGGATCATCCAACTTTTGGACCTCGAATTTATGTTTATCTTGAGCAGTTTTTATTTATCGTTGTAAAGTTTCTGTTTATTATGCATAGTTTATGTTTATTATTTAAAATTTATATTTATTTTGAGATAGTTTGTATTTATTCAAAATAAACACAAACTGTCTGCACTTGTTACTTAGTAGGGGTCAACCCATAGGTCATCCTCTGGCACAAGATTTGTCCCATGAGAAGATTTGGCCCATGGGGCATCCCAGCTCCACTTTAGCATGTCGGGATCGACTTCTCGCTCTTAGGATCAATTCCTGATTTGTCAGTTTATGTTTATTTTTGATTGTTTCTGTTTATCATTGTAGAATTTTTTTTTTATTATGCATAGTTTCTATTTATTATATGAAGTTAGTGTTTATTCTGGAATAGTTTGTGTTTATCTAACTATGGGTTCATAAAAGACAGAGAGGAATCTAGATAGTTTATGTTTATCTTAGGTCTGTTTGCGTTTATTATCCAGAGTTTGTATTTATCCTGTGATAGTTTATATTTATTTCAATGAGACTTAGTGTTTATCCTCCTTTCTTATTGCTTATCCCTTGGATGAAGCCCGTGATCACCTAACTTTTGGAGTCCAAGTTTGTATTTATTTTGAGCCTTTTGATGTTTATTATATAGAGTTTGTATTTGTTATTTTGGGCTTTGAAATCATCTTTCTGTATCATTAAGTCAAAAATAACATAACATATGGAGTAAATATCTAAACTTTATAATCATCAATGTAACATTAGATGCATAAAATCTAACAGAGCAAATCATATTATTGTGTACGAGTCATACATTTATTCAAAAGTATATACAACTATATATCTTTACATCTTAATGATGGAACAAATCATGTACATCATTTACATATAATATATATCCAAATCAAAAACACAACTCATCATAACAAAATTATAACCATGTGATCTAAAACACTGGTGAGCCTACATGATCATGAAATTCATCTTCCTCAGATGAACTGCTGCTGAGTAGGCTTCGAAATTATCTACCTGCATTAAGTACAACCATCCAGTAAGTCACAAGAAAAGATTTTGTTAAAATAGAATAAACACAAATTAATTATCAAGATGTAGCTTTTACTAACATTTGCTGTATATGTTCATATATTATGACCTTTTTGATGATATTTCTTATATGTCCATTATTTTTTCGTTGCAACCTCCATTGGGTGCTTGAACCTGCTGAGCTTTTGCAACCTTTATAATTAGAAACTAAAGGATCTTTAAATGTCAAAGAATTATCATTTATTTTTTTTGCTTGGCAATATTATATCATCACTACCAAAAACTGAATATGGCTCTCATATGTTAAACTTTGTTCTTTAAGTAGGTTCTTCTTCAATGAACAAATTTTTTCAATAATAGACTCCACATCATTCATCATAAGATCATATGTTTCTTAAAAGATACAACTATCATATGCTAATTTTAAAAGTTTTTTGTATAGCCCATTGAATCTTATAGTTCTCGATGTCGTGTCCTTCTGAATTTCACTTACACTTTGTGCCATATCAACATCTCCTTCTTTAGTAGATTTTGTCCGGCATTTTAATATGTAATGTATAGGGATATATTGAATTCATAAAATAATAAGAACTTTTAATACATGAGCATGTAGAATACCACTGAATTCAAACATTAGATATGAGCATGAAAATTTCTCTTTGGACATGATACAAGTTACACAATTTGCTATTCTCTTAATTGGATTTCTATTAGAGGCCTCAAGCTCAATTATATCATACAACTTATACTTCTCCAGCTCCTCCATATGATACATGATGGTCATTTTGAGTTTCTCCCTAAAAAGCTTAAAAATAGTTCTTGTATACACTTCAAGAGCATATTTCTCCCTCTACAAAAGTAGATGGTTGTCATGTTATCATCGTACATACTTTCAAATCCATGATATGTATAATTTGATTTAATTACTAATAACAAAATAGAGTTAATATAAGCAGCATTCAAATGCATAGATCAATT
>NC_025994.2:58122216-58147216 GCF_000442705.2 Elaeis guineensis
TTTAAAAAAATATCTAAAGAGGGTTCGAGTCGAGTACGATAATGGTATGCTTCGATCCGATATGATCTTAATCTATATATCCCCCATTCAAAATTATAATGGTTTTATATTTTTTATATGTACCCGATCCAATCCGATTAGACCCGATCAATCTCTCTTATCTAACCAACCTGAGCCGACCCACATCTCTATTTGACCTAACCCGATCCAAACCAAGATGGGTGCGGGGTGGATGGGTATGAGGTTTTCACTTGTAGGATGAATATAGGTATGGGCTAATATGATCCATACCCAATCCATTGCCATTTCTAGTGTAGGATAGTCTTTGGTAGTTTATATCTGAAATAGCCTCTATGGACTTATGAGTAAGAATTCTATTTGTCAATTGTAGATTGGGGCATGATCTTGATTAGTCGAAAGCAAGAAAGTAAAAGGTTATCCAATCTGAACTTATGATAAGAGAAATAGATGACAAGATGCATAAAAGCAATATTGAATAAAAGGTTTCACTTATTGGCATGTTATGACATGTCTCTTTTGATAAGATGGATATGTGATACATGTTTATATGGTGTTTGAGTTATTCAAGATATTTGATGTGAGCTTTTATGCATTATTTTTTCACTCAAATATTATTATTATTATTAAATTATATTATTATATTTATGTTGATGTAGAGAGATTTTTATTGGGTTGTAAAGCTTATAATCCTTTTTTTCTTTCCTTCTTTAGAGTTACAGGATACTTGTGTCTTGCTATTATTGAAAATACGATTGAACGAATTGAATAGATAGAGCATAATCAATACCAATTGTATGATTGAGTTGTATAAATTATAAAAATTTTATTATTTATTAATATAAAATATTTTATTATGAATTGAGATAATTAATGTTCATGAAAATTTGAAGTTGTAATGAATTTTAAGATCTTGCACGTTAAGATGTTGCCTTAGAAAGTGTGCGGCTATGTTACGTGGCGCCTTATATACTAACATTCTTTTTTTCATTTTTATGCATGAGAGAGGTGGGGGAAGTCTTCTAGAAAGCTATGCGAATCTCACTTATATAAAGTGATTCTTGCATTCCAAATAAGACTAAATTAAAATGGAGGTTTTGTTTTTTCATGAATGGGGAGGAGGAGGTGTTCGTTACGATATCTGGATTTTTTTTCTAATTAAAAGTAAAGAGTTCGAATAGTTTTATTTTCACTAAATTCTCAGTTTCGAGTCTTAGTTCCTTGAATTGGATAATTTTGGCATATGAAATAATCATGCTGTCTAATTGCAAAATAAAAGAAACCAAGAAAAATGACATTCTAAATCATACGAAGGCGTTGTTTGGTTGTCAGTTTTATAGAAGTAGTTTTTCAAAAACTAGAATGTTGAAAAACATATTTTTTAACCCAACAGCGAGAAACCGTTTAAGAAAAATGTGGAACCCCAAGTCTATTATAAAATCTACTTGCCTTTTTTGTGGGATATCCGGATTACCAAAAGCTATTAAAAAACTATTCCAAACAGCAAATATAAGTCTTGGAAAAAAAAATTACAAAAACTTTCTAATCAAACAGGGCAGAAAGAATTCTCCTAGGATTTAGAGAAGCTCTATTAATTCCCTTTTATTTTTGGCCGTCTGCAAACTATTGATTCACATTTTATTGCATTTTATATCGGCATTGTCCGACGTAGTATTCGTAGTATATGACATACACCAGACCTCACCACGCTTTAGTTCAAAGCAACTTGAATATGTTTTCCATTTCTATTTCATATAATTTTGAATATCTCAAAATTAAAGTTATAGAACTTAGAGACTATATAAAACTTAAAAAATAATATTTTACTGCTGTTTTTCTATATACTTCATGGTGATTTTTTTGCTGTTTATAACTTTTGACCATATTTTTCCTCCAAACTGCATTTTCATAGTTACCAGTTTTACCAAAATTGGAGTAAACCCGGATGAGTCAGTGATTCTTTCAGTCAATGAGCTGGTTCTGAATACAATAATAAAGGTTGATTTCAGCTAGATCTCTATTTCATCTAGTGCTCTCCTCTCTCCTACCCCCATGACACTAGTTCAACCATGGCGATGACGGAGGCCGGCGGATGGTGGAAGATGGCCGGCAATGCTGCAGGACCAGGTGTATCCTTTCTCTTTCCTCTCTCCACCTCTTCTCATATTTACAACTATTTAATTCAATGAACCAGCGATATTAGTTTAGTTTAGTTTTTTTGCCATATGGTGGATCAAAGGAAAACCAATTTAACTCAATGACTCCTCTCTGAAATCTTAATATATGGTCGTATAATAGCAAAGGTTTAGATGAGTAATGATGCCAAATTTTGTATGCCCGATAACTATAATTTAAGTTGCTTGATGCATTTTGGATTTATTAATTTCTAACGCAAATCTTTAGGTTTAGACGTAACCATTTATTCAGCATATTCTGATTAGAGAGAATGTCCTCGACCATAGAGATAACATAAGTCAAAAATAAGAATATAAGATCAAAATTTTGTTCGTATCTAACATTTCAATTGTTTATTTTTTAGCTTTTATTCATTGCAAGAAGGTTCATAATCAATCTACCACATAAATTCAGTTATTTGAGTTTTAAAAATATTATTATTAGTAAACATGTATTATTATTTTAAAATTTAAATATTGTGATACAAGGAGATCGCGGAATGTAGCATATTAATATAATATTGATACTTGCAAAGGATGTAAAGCTTCTTAGCGTAGTAATATAAGATTGTCATTTATTATTACTATTATTATTTTTCTGGCTGTTATTCTTGTTGTTCTAAACATTGTTGTACGTCTCTCATGGCATGTCAATGCCACTCTAACGCATGAAGTCAGCTGACACTATCACCGGACCTAAAGCCGTGAATATAGCTTGCTCAATCCGTGGCCTTGGAACTTTTGCGTGCACATTTAATCCCATCAACACCAAACTCTATATCTTTATCTCCTTTTTTTTTAAGACCAAAGACAGATGCATAAGAAAGGCAGAAGTCAGTCTTTTCGCATAATAAAAGCCATAAGTCGGTATTTTCACATAACAAAAGCCATAAGTCCGTCTTTTCATAAAATAAAAGTGACAAGTCAATCTTTTCTAACCATTTCAACCGAGCCTTTCATTTCTATTGGTGAGCTTATAGGGGGAAATATCACCAAAAGCTTTTTTTTTTTTTTTTATATAGTATAAATGGAGACTATGTTGGGAGGAGCCCTCATGAGTACGAAATAGGATCCCTGCATAAGATCACAATGCAGATGATGATGTTGATATTACAGCAGAAAGAAAGAAGAGAGATGTACAAAAGACACAACCAAATAACGTGGTTCAGCTCAAGGTCACCTTCACGGGGCATGCAAGCTTCATTACAAGAGAAAATAAATACAAGAGGAGATCATACACTCTCAACTCTCATATATCAATCTCTCTCAATAAGAAGCACAAAAAATACTCACAAAAGCCCTCAAATACCTCAAGAAGACTCTTTAGCCGCCTCCCAAAATTCTTAACTCCTTTTCTATGCTCCACAGGCCGTCAGGCCCCTTTTAAAGATCCTAAAACTCCTGTTAGGACTCCAGGATCAACTTAGATCGTTTGATCGCACTTGCATGCTTCTTCAGTTGTCCGATTGCGTACATGTGTACATAGACCACATGAATGGACCGTGCATCCGTACGTGGACCACTCGTTGTGCATGCTGGACCACTCATCTAGTTGGGCCGCATGCACCTACGGGCCGTGCTTGCAGGCCTGTGCGCCTATGGGCCGCACCTGTGCGTCTACGGGCCACACTTGCGAGTCTGCACCGTGAGCTTCTCCATCTTGGGCCTCGCTACTATGGGTTGAACTCAACAATCTCCATTTTGGCTCGACATTTGGCCTTCACATAACTTTGAAAGCTTCTAGATGATCTCGTCCCCACGCCTTGGAGCATATGCCTAGCTACCATAAATGAACAAACATGAAAGTCGAACCAGGCCGCTCGATTCCATCTCCGTCATATGCTGTAACCTGCCTGATCTGAGACCTACTCGGAGTAGCCTCTTGCGGTAATAAGAACTTGACTCTGCAATGTCGTCCGTCATTCTTTCGAGTCTTCCGTCTCATGTCCAATCCACTTGTACCTGAAGCTCCACCTCGCGCTGATCTTCCACTAGCATTTGAAGCTCTACCTCGCACTAAGCTCCCTATCAAGAAGTAGTGTCCTCCGATCCACACTTCTTTCCTTTCATAACAATCCTATTGCCATGCACAACCTTCAAGATTTCATCATCAGCTTTCTATCTATAGATGCTTGAATCTAGTCTGCTCAGTGAAATCAGATTACTCTTAAAACTGGGTATGTACCGGAGCTCATCCAACTTCCTCACTACTCCATCATGTATCTGCAAGCTAACTGTCTCAATATCTTTGATCGCATAGCTCGATCCATCCGATAAATAAATAGTATCCTCACGCTCTCTAGGAGTCAAACAGCTCCTTTCTGCAATAAACATGATGCGAATATGCTGAATCTAAAATTTACTGAGGGGAAGAAGTAAATACCTTATCTAAAATTAGAAAAACATTATCATATTCTTTAGTGTCACTAATTTGGACCGCTGCCATAATAGCCTTCGTCTGATCTCTGAGCTATGGGCAATTTCTGACTCGATGCTCCAACTCATCACACTAATAGTATCTGATCTTGTTGAAGTCCTTCGATTTAGATCTGGATCATCGATCTTCCGATCCTCTACCACTACCACCTCCAGCCATCACCAAAGCTAAGTCACCATCTGAACTCGAAGCTCGCGACCTGAGAATCTTGTTTTAAAGAAGTGCAGAAGTGATCTTATCTATCTTGATAGTATCCTTCTCCAAAAGAAGAGCAGTGACTAAAGACTCAATCGAAGGAGAAAATGACGAAAGCAAAACCAATGCTCTGGTCTTCTCCTCAACCTTCTCACCAATGATGAGGAGATCAGTGAGGATCTTCTGGAAGTTGCTAAGATTCTCCTGTTCGCTTTGCCCCTTGCTCATCCGTAGCTGATAGAATTGCTTTTAGAGGAAGAGAGCGTTGGTGAGTAACTTCGATATATATATCTCCTCGAGCTTCGTTCACATCGCAATCGGAGAACTCTTGCTAATCACATGGATCACCACATCATCTCAAGTATAAGTGGATCGTATTCACTACCTGCATTTGGAGCCGCTTCCAATTCTTCTTCTCTATGGTAATCGGTTTCTCCTCGTATAAAAGAGTATCAATCAATCTTTATTGGATGAGCACATCCTTCTCCCTCTCTCACCATAGGAAAAAATTATTCTTTCCATCATACCGGTTGATCTCTACCTTAATTGAGCCAGTCTTCTCCATCTTCATTAACCTCGATCAACATGCCATAATTCGGACAACCCCATGCTCTAATACCATTTAATTGGGAGGATCCCTCACGAGTGCGGAATATGGATCCCCACTTAAGATCACAATACCAATGATGATATAGATACCACAACAGAAAATAAGAAGAGAAATGTACAAAAGATAATCAAATATTGTAGATCAGCTCAAGACTTATTTCCATAAGGCATGCAAACTTCACTAGGAGAGAAAATAAATACAAGAGGAGATCACACCTTCTCAACCATACATCAATCTCTCTCTCAACAAGAAGTATAAAATATCCTCACACAAGCTCTCAAAAAATTCAAAAAGACTCTCTGACCACCTCCTAAAATTCTCAGCCCCTTTTCTGTGCTCCACAGCTCATCAGGCCCCTTTTAAAGATCCCAAAACCCCTGTTAGAACTTCAGGATCAACTTAGGATCAACTTGGACCATTTGATTGCACCCGCCCGCACCCCCAGCTATTCGATTGCGTACATTCACGCATGGACCGTGTGAATGGACCGCACACCCATGCGTGGACCGCACGTTGCGCATATTGGACCATGCATTCAACTGGGCCATAAGTTGTGGGCTGCGCGCGCTTGCAGGCTGTGCCGCAGGCTTGCACTATGGGCTTCTCTGTCTTGAGCCTCGCTGTTGTGGTCTTCGCTGCTATAGATCGAATTTGAGGTGTTAAAACCCAATATGGAGTTTGAATCCTCATTGGCCATCAAGATTTTATTAAAAAAGTTTTACAAAAAATAGAAAGAAAAAAAATATAAAGACAGAAGGAGCACAACAAAGCCTCTGATACACCTGAGGTTTGAAAGGAAGACACTGTGGGAGATCAGCGGAGAGATCAGCTAATATCTGCGGAGAGAACGCCACCTTCGCTTTCTTTGATTCAAACTGTGGTGGCCTTGCTGTATTTCTAAAACAAAATGTCTAATTCTCTATGACACTTGGGAGAACCGGATATCTTATGTTTCTGATCTATTGAATAAGAATTTGAAGGTCTGTCAATTAGCACCACTTAAAAGAATAAAATAGGGCTCACCTACTCTCTGTTAATATTTTTAACGTTGCACTGCTCGTCCTTGTCAAAACAAAAAGAAAAGTTAAAGGATTGCTCTTTAGATTTATTGATGAATGTAGTATGATATTCTATTATAACTTGGATGGTGTTCAATATGTGAATAATTTGCTGCAGAAGGTGGCGTTGAAGTTTCTACCATCTGCAAGAACTACGAAAGTTTAGCAGCCTACAGTTAATGCAGTTACTGAAATCCTGGGCATCTCAGTTACCTCCACATTGTCTTTCTTGATAACAAAAAGATTATTGCATAGGTTTCATTTTCAACAACATCTTACGAGATTATGGAAGGAGATGGAGGCTCTTCAAACACAAATAGTGGGTCCAAGAGAACCCAAGAAGATCTGCAAATCGGGCATTAGAGAAGGAGCTGGCATGGGGTCAGATGCATGTAGGCAACAGAGAAGAACAGCTTGAGCAAAGACAGGAGGCAATAACGTGAGAATATGTGTTGCAAAAGGTGGGAGGATGAAACAAAAGAAAAAGCGATTGGACCACTAGGCCAAGAAAAGGAGACGGGTATATTCGGGTACCTGGGTAAATTATTCAATAACTATCTCATCGATGGCTAACAATGAGAAGAGCTTAGTAGTAGGGAAAACATAGAAAAAGAAAAAGATGGGTTGACAGAGATACTCAAGATAACTTCATAGCATAAAACAATCAGTGTAGGACAAAACATTTAAAATAATAGCAAAATATAGCTTGGAGTGCAGTTAAGGCTGCAGAAGCATTAATGTATCGCATTTACCATCTGCTTCCGTGCATCATGCCTAAAAAAGTGATAAACTTGAATCAAGAGGTCAAGAGCACCGAGTTTTCCCCCTTTTTTTTTTTTTTTTTTCATCATTGTGGGATAGCTTTGATCCACTCAAAATATAGCCAAATCTAACGATCTCTTTCTCTCTCTCAATACACGTGCGCGCATATATATATATATATATATATATATAATAAATTTAATTATATTAAAATAAATTTTTACATTAAAAATTATATAATTTAAAATTTTATAACTTATATATTGATAAAAAAAATATATAATTTATATTATTTAGATTATCTAACTTTAGACTACTTGATGCATAGAATAGAAATATCCGAATCATAATATTTTTTCATTCCACAAAATAAAATCAATTTTTCAGTCACGACAAATTTTGATTTGGACATGTATATCCAGATAAAATTGTAATTATCTTGATAATCCTTTAATTAAATAGTTATTTGATAATTTTTTTTTAAATATAACAGAATGAATCCTTTATCTGACATATAAAGATGTGGGATTGTAGAAGAGAACTTACAAAAGAATGTATGAGTAAACATATGTAACATCGTTTCCATATATGGGTGTTAAAGCAAAAGATTATTGCACAAGAGTTGGCAGAAACTAGATATCATTTTATGCTTGGCCTACATAGCTTTAGCGAATGGCTTAGGATCCAAAACCTCTAGAATGCATCAATATGGTGACTTGAGTTAGCTGGTGATATGGAACTCAAAAAATCTGATCCAATCCCCCCAAAAAAAAAAACAATTAAGTATAAATTTTTGGTTGATCTAGTCCGACTCCGAGGAGTTTTGACTTGGACTGAAAAACAGAAATCTTATGTTTATAACAAAGATTGAGCATTTTGTGATGTCTGGTCCGCAGGTCTTAAATTCAGGTACGGATGATTAAAAAAAAAAAAAAGAAAGGAAGAAATCTAATGATGCATATGCCATTTTCGGTGAAAAACTTGTCTGATAAAAGAGGGCATAAATACTATATTAATCTTTTAGTTAACTAAGGTGGACACTTGAGAAACTTGTTGAGACTAAAGAAAAAATACTAGGAAAAAAGTTGTTTCACAAGCTACGCTTATTTTTGGTTGGCCAAAATTTCCAAAATTATGGTAGGCTGAGGGTGTTTTTAACTGTTAAAGGGAGGCAGAAATAAAATAAAGCTTTTCAACCTGAACAATCATTTCTCATGACCGTCTTTTTGTGAACTTGTGGAGCAGAAACAGGGTTTATTCTAATCCTTAATTTTGCTGTTTTTCTGAACCAAATACCATCATAGAGGGTTCAGGGCCAGTGCACCACATGAACATAAGGAAACAAGTGGGGCTCATTACTTTGTACAAATCTTAGACTACAAAAGCATAATGTATCATATAGCTGGAGACAAAAGATTCTCCATTGAATAATTATATCAATCCAATATGTTTAGGCTAATCAATCTAGAATAGTTTAATTGCTTTGTGGTGAAGAGTGATATGAGTCAAGTACTGGAAATAAGAAAGCAAAAAAAGAGGTAAGAGAGCTAATATACTACCCCATTCATACTGAGGACATGTTGATTGGCAGTATCTTCATTTTTTTTGCTAAGATTCACTGAAGAGAGACTAGTATTTTTGAAAACCTGCAAAGGACATTATATTTTAAGAGATGAAAATGGAATCTAGCGATGATATGCCAAAGCTTAAAACTGTCATGTTTGATGTATTAGAGATATCATTCACACTCTGTAAAATGGTTGTCATTCTGCATGGTAGCTTATTCACAAAGAAGTCATTTTAGTTTGATAAAAATTACTCCAAAAGAGAATTCAACATAATATATTATTCAAGATCATATTTTTTGTGAGTACTACCTAATCCATCCACCAGGATCTAAATGACTTTATTGTTATCTTTGTTATCAATAGCGGAGAGGAGGATAGGTAGAAGCTGCACATGCCTGTAATAAGTCTTTACACAAGCCTGCAATGACTCACCATACGACCATGTAAAACAATTAATTCATCTTTTGAAGAAATGCAAGGTAGATAAAATTACGCAACATCAAGAGATTTAGCAACTATAAGAGACTTCTTTTGTTCATTCTAGCTAGTTTAGGAGTTGCAAAGAGCTCGCACAAGCTAGAAAAATAACAACAATAGTAAAGGTTGTCTCTTTGCATAAACAGACAGACAAACTCATAATATGAGGCCCAAGCTACTAGGATAATAAAATCAACATGCATAGATAGACACCACACGAACTTGACATGTACTACCCAAGATATTGCCTATAATAACTTACTCATTTGACTTGAATTTCTTCTTTGGGATGAAACGCCGAGCCCAAAGGTGCTTACCTTTAGTCATGAACTTCACTTTAACATTACCATTTAATATACGTAGTATTGTATCCAATGAGCGGAATGACACATGAGCATAAAGAGGCGGTCTCTCTTCTTTTGTTTCTTCGATAGATATGGACTCCACATCTCCATAGTTTCTGCCAAATGCAAACAACAAAATAATAGGTAAGCAATTTCTAATAGAATGCTTTTTGAAATAAAATAAATCTATTGATATAAATAGTATTGGAAGAAAGTATGCTTTACTTTTTCCCTTTTTCTACAGTAATGCAAATTTGTACCCATATTATGAACGGTACAAAGTGCGGATAGGAAGTTGATTGCTTTTTATTTCTATTTTTTTAATTAATATAAGCATTCATTAAAATAAAACAATAAATTATCTTTCAAAATTAATTAATATTGCTTATATAAAAAATGCAGATGCATGACTAGTGAAGCAGATAGTTATTCTACAAGATAATTTTGAATGCAAAGCTATTCATAAACTATCGAAACTAAAAACCACATAATCTTCATTTTTCTCTCTAGAAACCTATTCATATCCCAATGGGCATTTAGGAAATGCTACTTCTTCATAAATAGAGTATCAAAAGGTACAAGCAATATTTTCCAAAACCCAAAAAAGTATAAATCATATATAATGAACTACCTGTCTATCAATATATAAAACATGTATCCTACTAACATATTACATTACTTAAAATTACACCTTAAAAAATCAATAGGAATATAACTAGAATCAAACAATCAACTAAAGAAAAAAAATGTCAATTAGCTAACGTAGAAATTATAAGAATCAAAAGGCATCAACCTCTTTGATCTTAGAAATTTTTGTCCGATTTATAAATGATGTTATATAAAGAATATTGTGCTGTTACTTGAATAGTTCTTATTTTTAAATTTCATATTTGTTTATATTAAATGTCTTAATAGAAATCTATCTATTACATAAAAATAAGAAAAAGATATCTAAGATTAAACTTCTTTTAACGATTCATTAATGTAGTTCACGTGATCGTAGTTACACTTAGCTTGTATTTAATCTGTTGATATAAACAAAATGCATTCATCTAATTTCCTTACAAATATAAATAAACTTTTCTTTCTTTATGATTTCTCTATGTACGTGCATGTGTGTATCCCTATCTTTTAGAAACATAATTAGTACTATAATACATATTTGCTTTTTCTTCCTCCCGGCACTAAATTATATTTTGAATGCTACTAATTTCAATAAAGTAAAACACTACTTGCTAACATATGAAATACTACTTAATCTCTCTGCGTACCCTTATTTCCATCCTCCCATCTTAATGATGAACAACCAAAGTTGAACCTTTGCCTTTTGCCCAAATAGTCAGAGCTAGATGTACCATTTGAGCTTAAGTTTGGCGGTCGAAACCCATATTTTTCAATCATCAATTGCATATCAAAAATAAAAGTTAATGCTTATAGAAAATGTTTAAATAGTAATGTGTATGCCATGATAAAAGAGAGAAGAAAATCATGTCCACTAATAAAATCAAAATATTTCATTCTTGTTTGCTTATAGCATATCATACATATTGGCCAAAAAATGTTTCCTAAAAGGTATAAAGTTAACATCTCTATAATGTATATGTTCTTCAAAATTAAGTAAATAATAAAGGATCATGATAGTGATTCACTCATAATAGGGTCACTTTATGGACTTTGATCTCTTTTTTCCACCAAAATTTTGATTAATTCATCTAATAACAATAATAGCAACTAAAAATATTAATAAAACCTTAAAAATGATTTTCTTGCAATATTGCCCCTTAAAATAATGCATCTTTCACTTTTTTATTCTTCTTTTCTTGATTAACCCACCAAGTGTTGCTCCCGTCCCCCAACCAACACTTGGGCATCACACTACCAAAAGTCACCCATACATTAGCTTTATAGCGCTCTCTCTCTCTCTACAACTTAATCCAAATTTATATCTTTGTGTCATATGCCTATACTTGACTTTAATAGATCTTACAAAGGAAGGGATGATAAAATGAAACCATACTTTGTTGCATGGGATAGAAAAAAGGAAGAAGAAGAAAGATGGATGCAAAGGCAAGGCTCTTAAGGTTTCTATGAGTGTGAGTTAAGGAGTGCAAGTAGGTATTGATATAGCTACAAGCCAACAATGTAATAGAGAAAAAAGAAGAATGAGAGATTAGGTTTATTGAACAAGTAACATCAATAGGATGGTATGATGGGCTCCTATAGTGTGACATAGAAAATATGGATATATGGTTTTATCAAAAAAGAGAAGAGAGAGTGTGATCAATGACAATAAGCTAAAAAATTGGGGGTAATTAAGAGGGCTACAATTGAAAAAGCTTGCAAGATAATTTCATTAGAATTTTCCAACTATTTCAATTTTATTAATGAAAATTTATCCTAAATTTATTAAGAAAAGAGAACAGTCAATAAAATGGCCTCCCTATAGATGCTCTTTATCATAGCCTTCAATAAAATGGCCTCACTATAGATACTCTTTCTTATAACCTATGAATCAAAATTCTTTATAATCTTTATCCTCTATATGTATTCTCATATTTAATAAATGGACCTTGATTAATTGTTGCTTTTCTTTGAAAGATGAAACAAAAGAATTTATTAGCTAAATACATACAATATATATAAACAAATTTATTGTTTAATTTTGAGTTATCAATGACAAACTATGACTTTATGATAAATTTGAGAAGATAGACCATGAAAATTTTATATGCTCATTGAATCCCTCTCTCTCCTCCCCCCCCCCCCCCCCCGCCCAAACACACTTGTCTCACCACATAACCTAAATCAAAATTAAGGATATGCCTAACATCACTTTACTTTTCTTGCTTTCAAAAATAAAAAGGCAAAAGTTGCTTGGGGAAATAAAATGTTTGTTATTCTATTTTAAAGTTATTGCCTTTGTTAGAGTTTATAAAAAGGTGAAAGTAAAAAATTTTGATATTAATTTTTAAAAAGTAAAAATTATTGATAAAATTTTTCGCATATTTCATTCTTTTTACAGTACCTCCTCTTTTCTTGTCAAATTCTTTGTAAAAGCTTTTTCAATTGCTTAAGTATCCAACTTTCAGTAATATTTTTTTACTTAAATAATTGATGTTAAAAAGTTAGTTACACGAGTTCTAGGATGTCTCCTTCTTAACCATTTGAACATACCTATCTTTTTTTGCAATGGATAATAGGTCATTTTTTCAGCCTTTTCCTTCTCCTCCTCCTCTCTCCCTCCCTCCTTTCCCCCAATTATCCTCTTTCCCTCTTTTCTAACCGCCCAATTCTAAGTCATAACCCAATTGTACTCTCTTCTCTTTCTTCATCCTTTGTTTTCTCTCCTCTTTTCTATTTTTTTCCTACTATTAGCTTCCAAAAATCAACCCTAGCACAAACTTAACCCCACTCCATCATGAAAGGGAAATGAAGGATATATTCAAAAATATTTTTTGATGGAGTGTATAAGAAATATGAACATATACCCTTATTATAAGAATTATGATAGAATTTGATCTTCAAATCTTCTTAAATCTATTATTTTTAATAATTGACATAAAGAAATTGATAGAGTTAGAAGTAGAAAAGGTGACTGTATTTAGAACTCTTAAAAATCTTATACTAGATATGGTTATAAAGTTGTTTAATCTATCAATTTTTTTAAAAAAATATTAAATAGTTGTATGAACCTTATTTTATTTAAAATCTTATGGGTTGCTTTCTTAAATTTGAAAACTTATGTATGCTAATGAGTAGGATTTCAAAATTTAGAGGTGATAATTTTGGTTATGTAAGTAAGATAGGTTTTGTGTTATATGATTCAATTTTTTATGGGAGGATGTGTATCTAATATCCATGCACAAAAATTGAAGGGTATTACATTATAAATTCTAAGCCATCCATACTTCATGGGATATTTCAAATTCTACATATAATAAGCTTATCCATAGATCGCTTAAAATAAATCAAAGAAAGAAAGATAAATGACTGAAAAAATAAAAAGTACTTATTATTTAAAATCTACTGTATAAAAGAAAAGAAAGAGAAAAGGATAGCTAAGATCCACCCTGCATGCAAGAAATCCTTTTTTCTTTTCCTGATTTCTCTCTTCTGTTCATATTTTCTCACTAAGTTTTTTCTTTAATTTTTTATAGTATAAGAGAAAATAGGACTTAATAATTAAATAATCTACCTATATATTATGTACTTGTCTCTTTTCATCATGATTTTTGTCATATAAAGGGGAAAAAGGAAGAATGGAAGAAGTAGAGAGATTTCTTAATAATCAAGACTAAATAATCAGCATAGGTATCTAATTTTGTTTCTTTTTTAAGTTAGAAAATAAGTTGTACAACTATGATATTAGATTCGATGAATTTTGAAAATAGCTATTGTTAAGGCTAATACTATAAAAAAAATCATAAATAAGTTCATTATCTTTCTATTTTTTTCTTTTCTCTTGTTTCATAGCAACAAACTTTAGTAATGTCTTCTCCCATAAGTCATATCCTATATCCTTGCTTCATTAAAAAAAGAAATGATGGGTTTTCACTTTTATATTTTTTTATATTTGTTACTCTTGTCAAACTATCATATTTTAAAGGGAAGATCTATACCTTTGCTTGTAGCTTTTATATTTTAAAACTTATTATTTTATATCTATATTTTGGCTATTATTCTTGAAAAGTCAAATATGTTCTTCTTTTTCTAAACTAAAAATATATCTTTTACTTTTTCTTCTAAAGAGAAAAATAGTAATGCCACTAAATATAGCTTTTTTCTCAAAATAATTAAAAAATAAATTAAATTAAATTTTTTTATTTTATTAGATAAGAAAAGTAGCATTAATGCAAAGTGTAGTTTAATATTATCATAATTTGTTCATCTTTTGCATCATCCTTCAATTATTAAAGAAATACATAGAAGTACAATCATGAATCTATTATATCTTGTCCTTGAAAAGTAATAATTAAGTGGTAGCATGCAATATATTACTAACCATATTTAGAATTTTAATAAATATTTTGATTTGAAGAAAGATAATAAAGAGAGAAGGAGAGTAGACGTAGTTCAAAATGTACTTTTAGTTTTGTTTACTTTTTAGAGATTTGAGTAAGTGGTCTACGGCCCTCCCAAATATTAAAACACAAATCCTTCATAAGAAGTGCTAAAGGTACTCAAAAAATTCTAGAGCCAATATTCATATAAAATATTTTTTATAGTAAAATAAGATATTATTTATTTTTCTCATATATAGAATTATAACACAAACATTGAGCTAAAAATATTATTTTCACTCAATTTTTGCATAAATTAAAATTGTACTATTAGGAAGTATAATTTTTTTATTTGGCATCAATTCTATGTTTATGTACTTTCATTGCATCTAGAAAATATTTTGAAAAGAGTCTTATTTTCAAACTTTTTGGATAGACAGATTGTAAACTATTTTTTTGATTTATATTATTACATATCAAAAATTAAATAATAGAAAATATTTTATTATACAAGCTTTTGAGGTAAACAAATAAAAAGAGAGGATTTTGAAGTCTCTTTTAGCATTTTTTAGATAAGAAGTCTTTATAGGAATCTAAGTTTGTTAAAATGTACTTACTGACTAAATTCTTCATAGTCGCCAAACCCAACAATCTAAGGCTACTCAATGCTATTTGATATGGATAACCTCACTGGAGGATTAAAAGAATGCTAGATGGCATAATCTTAACATCTCAACTTTTTTTTGCTTACATAAGTACCTCTATTATTGCTTAAAATCCTTAATATCTTGGTGTTATAAAATCTCTTTGCCTTCTTCCCCCTGACATTACTTGGTAGGGCCTTCCTTTATCTCATATCTTAGTTTTACTTTAGATTCTAGTAATTAATTTAGTGACATTAGAAAAATTATCTAAAAAATATATAATTATGCCAAATATTATAAATATTTATAGGTGGTAGGATTTTTCATATTTTCTAATCTATCAATTTAAGAAAAGAGAACTTCTAACCATATCAAATTTTATCCATGATCTACCACTCCATCATCCTTTTTGAATAATGAAGTCTCAATAAGTTTTAAAATTAATAACTAAAAAGATCAAGACTTAGTATAATTCAATAAAAGATAAAAAAAGACCTAAACACCAGACATAAGCAATATTGATGAGAAGACATCACCTTAAAATCTAATAACATTATTTCATCATTTTTTCAAGTCATATAGTTTTCTTTCCATATTTCTTTTAATGATGAATGACTATAGCTCTCTGTTTAGGATGGCTTAAGTCTCAAATCTTAATTATTGTTGGAGGAGAAAGATAAGGTCTCTCATCTTCTGCAACTGTATTATATTGTTTCAAAAAAATAAGATGGATACTCTATTTTGGCATATAATTAGCAATAAATATAAACTATATTTAGTCATTTTGACAAAATACTTGCTATTTGTCTATTTGTTGATCTCTATTAAATGTTAGATAAAAAAATTATGTTAGCTATCTTTCTTATTTTAACTTATTTTTTATTTTGTTAAATATTTAAATAAATATTACTTAGTTCTAAAACTATATCATCTATCTTCTATGAAGCCTAACTTTGTTATTAGATAAAAATTTGTTTAACTCAACTATTAAATTCTAGCTCCACCGTTGCCAAATTCATGTTAAACTATACCGTTATGTAATGAGGAGACTACAATAAAATATCTTTAGTATCTAATTTTACTATTTTTTGAATTAAAGAGTTTGTGCAAGTGGTTAAGATGGTAGAATATCTCCAAAATCTTTTAACTCTCTAATACCATATATCTTTTTTTCTTGAAGTTGATTTTATAACAAAATATATTATACTTAATTTGAAGATCACTCTATATATTATCCAATTGTAATGAAACTATTTTCGATGCCTTTTTTTGACAAAAAGGATAGAAAACCCTGAAGAGGTGTTGTTAATATTTTATTGAGATCATGAAACATGTGTAGCATAGACTAATAGTTACAACAATTATATCAAAAATGATATATAAAATATCAAAATGATACTAAGCATCCAAGATAGAAGCCAAGCACATCAAAGTTGCATAACTTTAGAAACTAGTAGTTGAAATAATTAGATTTATTGAAAATCTTAGAATTCCTTTCGTTCTACTCAATAGTTGCTGCTAGAATATCCTACCACATTCTAATTCTCTTTTTTTATTTTTTTAGATCTCAATAACTAGATATAATGTCTTTACTATAATCAGTTTATTTGAAAGCAAATAAAGAGCTCTTTCCAACTCCACTTTGTTATTAAATGGTAAATGATTGTATCATTGATATACATAGTTTTTACATTTTCATCCATTTCTATCGCTGTAACTTTGTTTTAAAAATCTATTCAAGGATATAGTAGTATTATCTCAAATGAATCTAAAAATAATTTAAAATAGAAATGATATATATAGTTTTGAACTTTAAAAGAATTTTTTACTTTGTACACATTAATATCAAGAGTTTCTATATTTAATTCATGGGATATTACCATATTAGTTCTTTTTTCTAAACCAAATCTTTAAAACAATCTCTTTTCTTCTCAAAAATATCTACTATGTAACTTTTGAAAAGCAAGACAAAGCAGTCCTTTTTATCTAATTAATGATAGATGACCCTAAACTTTTCTATTTAACAAAAATAATAGTTTAACATCTAATGCCATTCTTTTTGACATCATCCTACATGTTCCTTTCTTTAAGAAATTTGTGTTGTAACAACTAAAAATAAGATTTATTATTAAATAAAAATTTAAAAAATAATTTTCTTATGAAAAGGATTATTTAATCTAATTTACTAAAAAGTAGATACCAAATATATTTTTTATTAAAAAAAAATTTAGAAGTGGGTTGGAAAAGGATAAATATGTGAGAATCCTTAATTAAAAAATTATCAAATAATCATCTTTCATCTAGGATTTTTTTTCTTTTCCATTTTGAGATAAGATTATAAATAGTTGAACAATTAAATACCTTTATAGTTATAATAAAGCAACAAATTATAGTATATAGTCTCTCTATCAAATGAAAAAGACTAAAATTTTTTTATGACCAAGTAAATTATTAATGATACTTTGTACATAGAGTTTTTGCTTTGACACATTTTTTGGGGACCTTTCTTATTTTTAAAATGGATAAATTAGATATCTTTTTTCTAAGTGGTTAATATCCTAATATACCTCATAGATATGCACTAAAATTTAAAGGTGAAAAGTATATGCAAATATTTCTATCCTTGATATTTTCTATTGTGGCAAATAGAATTTTGATTTAATATCGAAGTTTTGAATAGCATCATCTTTCTTTTCCACTCTCTCATTTACTTTACTCTCACTTGCTCCATCTCTCTCTCTCTTTCACTCTCTCTTACTCTTTCTCTTTTTATAACACTCTCCACTTTTATCTCTCTTTTATTTCTCTTCTCTTTGTTTTAGTTTTGCTCTTTTTATACTCTTATTTTCTAGCTCTATTCCCCTTTCAGTCTCTCTCTCTCTCTTTGATGCTCTCATTCTCTTTTACTCTATCACACTTTCACTCATGCTCTTTTATATAGTCAAAAGTATGAGGGAGTAAGGATAGTGTTAGAAAGAGAGATCTTATAGCTGTATGTATGATTCTGATCTCTTATAATCATCAAAAAGTCTTTTGAGATTAGCCACCAAAATTTTTGATATTTGTTTATTAATCCCTATATTTTAATATTCATATAATTTTTTTGTAAAATTCTCAATTTTTATGAATTGATCCATTTGCTAGTTTTCATTTAATTCTTAATAGTAAATAAGGCTTGAGAATTTGCCTCTTCTTGATCATTCCATGCTCTTCTCATTGGGGATCTAGCCATTAGAGGACCAATGATGGAGGGGTATAGGTTCAGATATTATTTAAAAATTAAGAACAAAAATATCTATAAGATATAAAATTAAAAGTGTGAGAAGAGTAAACATAGAGTATTCTATTATGATCTAGTTAAATTGAGGGGTGTACAAGTAACAATAAGCCAACTTAAAATAGTTTACGGACTAACTTAAAAAAATAACTATTATTTGATACTATAAAATGATATTATTTTATAATTCTACATAATGCCTTTTCTAGGTACGTTATTGAGTTGTAAGAGTTAGTAGAATTTACACTATACCAATTAAAATACTTTGAAAAATGAATGTTATATCAATTTAATGTCAAATATACATTTTCAAATTGACATATCTAGAAGAAAATATATCTTGATTAGTCTCTAAGATTTTGAAATGAAAAGGATAGAGAATACACTTTATGAGTCAAAGAATATTTTACTGGAGCTATATTAGGCTCCAAAATATGCTCCATTATCATGATACACATCTTAAAATAGTTAGTTTTTAAAAGTTATCATGATAAATAATAGTAGGCTAGATTTTTTATCCCTCATGTTGTGTTTATTTTATTTTCCTTCTTTTGAATATACAAGAATTAGATATGTACTGTGATAGTCGTGTTTAGAGGAGGTGATCCAAATAATATTTTATGCTAGTAAAGAAAAAAAGGCATTTTTCATTCATAACCTCAAAACTAATTGATTATTAGACCTTTTTTGTCTAGAAACAAAAATTGATTATTGATACTTTCTCATATGCTCCTTAAAAATAAGAATAGATATAAATAAAGGACCTTGGAACTTATTAGACCATGTTTAAATGTTTTATTTCCATGTACAAGATAACCATCATATTCAAATTTAATAATATATATTGAATTCATTATTATAGATGGGTATTTTATATCCTTGATAATCACATAGTTATGAATGGAAGCTTAGATATAGTACTAGGTCATAGGTATAAAGTCATCCTCACAAAGCTAGGCAAAAGAGTTAGGGCCCATGATTTTGTCATTTCAAAAAAGCAAGATAAGTTCTTCTCTGTTGTATAGAGGTAATAGCCTTTTCTTCTTACATTGTTCATTTTAAGAGGACTTGAAAATGCCAGCAAAGGCTTTTGCTTGGATATACAGGGCCACTAATAAGCCAAATATTAAACTCAAGAAAGCAATTTTCAATTATTAGCTTGTCAGCTTTGCATTCTTGCTTAAATATTAACTTTCTATCTAGATCTCTTGTATGGCTATAGACTACTTGTTTAGGATTGACACTCACTCTTATCCTTCTAATATGCTTTTGTTAGAAATAGTACTTTAGTCTATCAGAAATCTTAATTGCTTGCTCACATCTTTCTTCTTTTCTTTTTTTTTCTGTTTTATTTTTCTTGTGATGACTTGTCAAATAGACAAGAGAACATAGAAAAAAGAAAGGGAGAATGAATAGAAATAACAAAAATCATGAAGTCTTTCTAAACTAAGAGAGTCCTTGAACATTTTCTGAAGAATTTAGAAGAAGTTGAAAGGTAGAGTTGAAGAAGAATCAAAATCCTGATTCAAATGCAAGGATGCCAACTAATCCACTACAAAATTTGCCTCCCAATAAACAAATTGTATGGAGAAAAATTCTAGGAGAAGATGATAAATGGAGAATATCACTAAGAAGTGAATTGGTAATTTGACTAGAAGCCCAACTAGAAATCTAACTAGCGACTATCATTGAATCAAATATAGTAATCTTCTATACTTACATTAGAATTGACAAAGGTTGGGCTTTCGACTAAAGAAATATAGAAACCTATGCATCATTAATAATATCAATCCCTGTGCCATCCCTACTAACCACTGAAATACAAACTTCATATCAATTGAATGTAGAATAATGTCTTTCCAAATTTAGGATCTTCAAATATGTTCATAACCATTCCAAGTCTCCTGACAATCATACTTCTTAGCCACCACAAATGCCCATAAGGATTCTAGATTGGGCATCAAATTAGCAACTAACCAGGTGATTAGAACAATGTGTCTATATCTGAGATCATATAAATCTAGACCTCAAGCCCTTTTAGGTTTACAAATAGCATCCTATGAAACTAAATGGATTCCTTTTTTACCAATCTCATGAGCCCAAATAAAGGATTTAAAATATTTTTTAATACTATCAATAACCCTTAGAGTTATAACATAGCTTGAGATAACAATCTCTGCTTCCAAACATCCAACTTTCCATTCACTTTCTCAAGGAAATAAAATATATGGACTTGAGCCTTTTACCCACAATAGGTGTGCCTAAATAAGTGACAATTTCTTTCTTCACATTAACTTATAAAATGGGACAAATCCTTCTTTGAACATCTTGAGACAAAGATAGATTGAAGATAATATTGGACTTCTCCATATTGACATGTTGATCAGACTATAGGCAATAGGAGACAATCACATCTCTAACAGGTACCACATTTGAAGGGATAGCTTTAATAGTGATCAACAGTTTATCCACAAACATTATAAGAGAAAGTTCAAAACCATTCCTTTCTAGTTGAAAAGCACTAGTAGACTATAACTGATAGCCTCCCGAAGAGATTTAGAAAATATGCTAATATAAAGAACAAACAAGAATGGTGAGAGAGGATAACTCTATCGAAAACCAATGATAGAAGCAAACCAACTTGTAGGAGAACCATTGACAAGGATAGAAAATTTTGGCTGGCAAACATAAGCATAGATCCGATTATAAACTTTTTATCAAAATCAAGATGTAGCAAAATAGCCCATAGATAAGACCCAATCATATCATAAGCCCTTACCGTGTCAGCCTTCAGGACCATAAAGAGCACTATTTATAGGAGCATTGAGCAGTCTCTAATGAATGAAAAATCTCCTACGCTACCAAAATATCATTGGATATTTGTCTACCTCCAATGAATGCCCCTTATTCTCTAAGCACTAACACCAGCATAAGCCCCTTCATTCAGATATTAAGAATCTTAGATACTAATTTATATAGAGCATTACAAAGACTTATAGGATGGAAATCCTTAGCTAGTTTAGCATTATCCTTTTTCAAAATTAAAGTTGTATATGCCCTCTTCCGTTCCCTTGGCATAGCCTCAGTACTGAAGATCTCCAAAACACCAGCAATTGCCTATCTCTTAACAATTCTCCAAAATACTTTCAAAAACAAAGGAGAAAACCCATTAGGTCTCAATGATTTTTTCAAAGATAAAAATCCTAAGAACATCCTCAATTTCCCCTTCTAGAATAGGAGCAATCAAGCTAAGATTCTCATTATGCAACACTTTCATTCAAGCTAAGGTTCTCTGACTCTACATCGGCCGCATAAGCACATTAAGCCGACTCACAATCGACTAATCAACCAATAGTTGACTACTATCAACCATTAGCTAACAATTTGGTTAACTCTCGATTGAAGACCATCGGCATATCAGAGTTATCAGTCAATGCATATTCGGATCTTCTACCGATTTATCAGTATTACCGACATATAGTCGGTTTATCTGCTCAACATACTCTAACCATTATGAATAATTATAGACTATGTGTTACGGCTATTAATGTGAATAAACAGCCTACTAACTCTATGATTATAGCTCGATAATCTAGCACCATAAAAAGTAGGACCACGTACTCGACAGTTACATCAGAATCATCTATAAAAAGAAAGATAAACGAGCAGTATGGATAAGATAATTTTGGACTAAGACTCTGCCACTCTCAATATTCTTATTAGCTATTCACCAACCCCCTCTCTGACTTAAGTATCAGGAGATCTCCATCGAACACAACTCCGATCTGTGAGTATTTTGTCTTGTAGGTGCTCTTCACCAGCGACAGGTGATAGGGAGTTGGCTGCAACAGATTGACGTGCCAAAAAGGGGTTAGACTATAATCAACCATACTGAAAATTAGAGCTCAACACTCGACTAGATCGGTAAGGTAGTCTTCCCACTGGAAAGATATTCCTCCCCCACCTACGATGGCAAAACCCAGTTTCTCACATCCTGTAGTCACCATGAATGCACAGATTGCTGTACTCATGCAGCAAATGAAGATTTTGATGGAGGCAGTTCAAAGCCTCCAGTAGCAACAAATCCAACAGCAGCAGCAGCCACCAGTGGAGCAACCGGTGTCTCAGTCGGTGCCATTTAGGCACAGCCACGATCCTCTGCGACGCTCACCCTTCTCATCTTCAGAGCGATCATCTTGACACTCCCACTGAGACAGACAACCGCATTCTTGACACTCTCATCGTGCCACCCACCATTTGCGATGTTCTCTCTTTTCTTCTCGTGCACACAGTATCAAGAAGGGGAAACGGCTGTGGATGCCTTCTGCTTCTCCTTCTTCGAGGTCTTCAGGGGGTTCCACCCCCAGAGTTTTTCAGCAACGGCAGCTTGATGATTATGAATGCAAGTTCCAAAAAATTGATCATCAGCTCACCCGACTTCAGGTGGAAGGTTGGAACTCTTTCAATGACTACGACTTCCACACTGCCCAGCCTCTCTCTTCGCGTATCTTGGATGAACCGATTCTCTCTCAGTTCAAGATGCCACAGGTGGAGTCATACAATGGCTCCATTGATCCGATTGATCACTTAGAGAGCTATAAGGCTCTCATGATAATTCATGGGGCAACCGATGCCCTCTTATGCATTGGCTTTCTGGCAACTCTTCAGAAGACTGCTCGAGCCTGGTATTTTGGGCTTCAGTCAGAGAGCATTAACTATTTCGAGCAGCTTGAGTATTCTTTTGTGGTCCACTTTAGCACAAGTTGAAGGCCATCACAGACATCCGACAGTCTCTTCTCAATCAAGCAAGGTGAGATAGAAATATTGAAAGACTTTGTGGCTTATTTCAATACAGCCACACTTGAGGTCAAGGATCTCAATGAAGACATGGCTATATCGACCATGAAAAGAGATCTGAGGAGATTCAGATTTACATATTTTCTAGATAAAACTCTCTCTTGGACCTATGTTGAACTTCTGGAGTAGCCACGATACCAAACAGTCAGTTTCATTGTGATCACGATCACGATACCGAACAGTACATCCAGCTCAGGGACGAGATAGAGGCCCTGATTCGATAAGGCTACTTCAAAAAATTTTGACATGATCGTCTAACTCAACCTCCCACCGACCAACAACCTCAGCCGCAAGCTGAGGAGACACTCAATAATTGACCAACGACGGGAGTAATCAACATGATCTTCAGGCAATAGAAGAACTGGGGGGCAACTTTCAAAGAAGAGTCGGCAAAGAAACAACGACCGAATAATGTAACAATTTTTTCAAAAGAAGATGTTCAGAGAATTCAAACTCTCCACGATGATGCTATCATTGTCTCAACAATGATAGCTAATTATGATGTAAAAAAAATTTAGTGGATAATGGAAGCTCTACAGACATTTTGTTTTACTCGACTTTCTCTCGAATGTGATTGTCGACTGATCGACTTAAAAGAGTTTTGACGCCATTGGTTGGTTTTACAGGAGATACAGTCACTGTGGAGGAAGAAATCACTCTCCCATTAACCGCAGAAATTGAACCACGACAGAGTATTATTCTCGTGAAATTCATAATTGTTCGAGTTTTTTCGGCTTATAATGCCATACTCGGACGATCTGGTCTGAATGCTCTGAGAGCAATAGTCTCGACTTATCATCTACTAGTCTGATTCTTGATAAAAAATAAAGTTGGAGAGATGCATGGAGATCAACAACTTATCTGACGTTGCTTCATAGTTTTCACACAAAATAAGCAACTTGAAGACTCTTTGTCTGTCGATAAATTGGACCAAAGAGAAAATGAGTAGAGGGGTGAATCAGTCGAATAACTGGTTTTCATCCCATTAAAAAAAGATCCTAAGAAGATGGTCCAAATTGGATCGCAGCTATTTGATCCGGAGCAGTAGCAACTAATAAATCTACTCAGGGCAAATACCGATATTTTTACTTGATCGGCTACTGATATATCAGGCATTCCTCTAAAAGTAATAATCTATCGACTCAACATTGATCCAAAGGTTAAGCTGGTGAGACAAAAGAAAAAATCTTTTGCTCCTGAAAGGCAGAAGGTCATCGACGAAGAAGTCGACAAGCTCCTTATAGCTGGCTTCATCAGAGAAGTTACCTATCCTGATTGGCTCATCAATGTAGTGACGGTGAGAAAGGCATTAGAAAATGAAGAATTTGCATCGACTACATAAATCTAAATGAAGCTTGTCCGAAGGATAATTTTTTTTTTTGCCGATGATTGATCAACTAATTGATGCGACTTTGGGGCACCGATTCTTAAGCTTCATGGATATCTTTGCAGGCTACAATCAGATTCAGATGGCACTCGAAGATGAGGAGAATATAGTCTTCATAACCGATAAAGGCATTTACTGCTATGAAGTAATGCCTTTCGATTTAAAAAAATACTGGAGCCACATATCAATGGC
>NC_025994.2:58152216-58234900 GCF_000442705.2 Elaeis guineensis
GAATATCGATGATCGATACTCGCATCCTCGACTGCATAGCTACAATCAGAACAAGAAAGTCAGTACAATTCAAAAATAAATAAAGAAAAAATAAAAATGATCGACTATGCTATATCTAAGGTGGTGACCAAACTAAAGCCGACATCGTAGAGAGCTTGTTTGGTCATCAGCCTCTCTGTGGTGGGACCGTCATGTCCTTCAATCGATGGAAGTCTTTCCGATTGTCGACCTCCACCAGACTATTCTCGTTGGGGCCTGTCCTTGGATCACCCCAGCATGAAGGAAAACTTGAGGAAAGAGAAGAAGAAATGAAAAAGAATTGGTTCTTCCATCTATGAATGGATGATGAAAGATCGATGATGAAAAAAAGGCTTTTTCTTGGGTTGAAGAACCACCAACCTTTGGCCTTCGGATGGAGATGGAGAACAATGAAGGTATGGAAAAGAGAAGGATGAGGCTCGATGGGTATTAGCCGACACAATAAAGCAAAGCTAATTATAAGTCAGACCGAGTTCGGTGTCAGCTGATCAGGGTAAAGACCATAATAATCAAGTAAATTTCGGACGAACTCTGGAATCGAAAATCGAAGATCCATCCAAAGATCTTCGACATATAAAGCCACCTGACCTGAAGGAGAAAAGTTCACCCAACCATCGATGCCAGACGTAAAGAGTTGATACTGCTATGGAATACGATACTGCTTCCGAAGTCGTTCAACATTAGGTTCAGATAGTGAAGAAACCTTCACTTTCGGATCTGATGGAGAGTCATCGGTCGGATTCTTTGACCGACTATCCCGAGAAGAAGAAGCCCTAGCCATGGAAATGAAAAACTAGAGAGAACCAAAAAGGAGATGGACCCCAGAAGGAAGGACAAAAACACTTAACTTGAAAGCTAAAAACAAAAAGGCAGAGAAGGAACCCTGGAGTCTTCTGGTGCTGGGGCGACCTTCCGGCAGAGTTTCTGTAGCGGAGGATGAAGATAAAATGCAAAGTAAAAGTTTGGTCGACAACGACCCTATATATATAAGATCCCTCAACGGCCAGGATGGAAGCAATCAAATCGGAGTCTCATCAGATGACGACATGTGGCAACATCCAGATCGACCATTGGTCAGATGGTTCGACGCACCTGCTTTGATCGTGCCACCTCACCGTCATCCATGTGAACAGCTCCGATCCAATGGCATTCGAACACGTGGCCAAAATTTACTAATCAAAATCGTATTATCCTGTGTCGAATATCTTCTTAAAATGACATCTGATATCGAATTGTCCTGTCGATATGACAGTCCAATAATGATTTTGTAGCCACTGAAATGATAAAATAGTCAGAGAATTCTTGACCAGCAGTCAAGTCGGGGCTCGAGGCAACACGTGATGACTCTCTTCATCCAACATGACAGACCACGTGATAATATACACGTCAGATCACCTTGGACTTGGGAGTGGAGGCACATGTTGGGACAAATCAACTGACTGCCGACTCTGACTCTACATTAGCTGATAAGCATATTATGCTGACTCACAATCGACTGACCGACCGATAGTCGACTACTATCAACCATCAACTAATAATTTTGTTAACTCCTGATCGAAAACCATCGATATATCAGAGTTACCAGTCGATGCACATTCGGATCTTCTATCGATTTATCAGTATTACCGACATATAGTCGGCTTATCTACTCAACATACTCTAACTGTTATGAACGGTTATAGACTATATGTTACGATCATTAATGAGAATAAATATTCCACTAACTCCACGATTATGGTTCGATAATCTAGCACTATAAAAAGTGAGACCACATGCTCGATGGTTACATCAGAATCATTTATAAAAGGAGAGATAAATGGGCAGCACGGGTAAGGCAATTATGGGCTAAGACTCTGCCATTCTCAATATTCTTATTAGCTGTTCACCAACCTTCTCTCTGACTTAAGTATCGGAGGATCTCCGCCGGACACAACTCCGGTCTATGAGGACTTCGTCTTGCAGGTGCTCTTCACCGGCGACAGGGAGTTGGCCGCAACACCTATTGTCAAAGAAGTCTATCATGCTCTCTAAGCTTTCTTAACAGCATAGTATTCTTGGTTTAGCTTAAACCCCCAATTCTAATATCTTCCTCTTACAAAGCCATGATTTTCATTTCAATCCTCTATGTTTTTCTAAAGGGTCCATTTGGTTGGGATATGTCAGATTACGAGATAATCTGATGATTCCTAAAAATTATTTATTTAAAAAAATAATTATGGAGGAAATTATTTTTTATTATATTTGGTTGGTCAAAAAATTACTCCAAAAAATGACACTAAAAAAAGATCACTATGTTTGATTAGAGATAATCCTATATAGAAATATGATCAAATTTATAAATATGGCCATCAACATAAAATAATTTTTTAATATCAAGATAGTATTGTCATCTTCAATCAATTTTTGTATAATGACTATAATCACTACTACTTATTGGAGGTATTTTTGTCAAGTATGGCTTATAGCCACTTAAAAATTTATCAAATACTAACCCCTCTATGATTTTTATTTTACCTTCTCTCTCCAAAAAATAAATATTAGACCATTAATTTTTTTATTCTTTCTCTCTTCCTTCTATTTTTCACACCAAATACAGTAATCTAATATGAGATTTATTTTTTCATACCAAATTAACCCCAACAAAATGAATCCAAAGAGATTTTCAACTACCTCCTTACTCTATTTGAGCAACACTCTCCTTGTATCTTTAAAAAATTTACAAACTCTTTCAAGGGGTAGTCTTACACATCACACAATCTTAGAGAACCCTTCACAGCCAAGTCAAAATTTCTCAAATCTAAATAGCCAAAATTTTTCAAATCTAAATAGATTTTGCTTCAATTGAATTTCTTCCTTTGCTTAGACCAATAAGGGGCCATGATTCAAGCCAATTTGAGAAAGAAGGGAAACACTAGACTTTGAAAAATATTATTCCAATAGAAAGTTGCCAAAACTCTATCAAGGAATCTCTAGAATCTGGTTCTCTCTTGCCTATTATCACACCAAGTAAATAGTAAACACGAGAAGCCTAGATCAACTGGATCATTGATAGATAAAAAACCCCAAAAGTTCCAAATATCTCGATTTAGCAAAAATTCCTTTCCTTCTTTTTTCTTTGTCCGATCTGTAATAACATTAAAATCTCCAACTAGTATAGGAATATTTAATAACAAAATGTTAGCAAGCATATTCTAGATCAAACATCTAGTTAAACCATATGTCCTAGCATAAATCACCCTAAGAATCCATAGCTATGAGTCGGGGAGGGTGATAACTTTGAAAGCAATTTGATTATCGATTGTAAAGAAGTGGATGTAGAACCAATTCTTCTTCTAAGTTATGATTATTTCTCCAAAAAGACCAACTGTAAGAATCGTAAAAGTAGTCAAAGCCTGGGCAAAAACCTTTTTAGCCCTAGCCAAGAAATTCTTCCATAACCTTGTTTCCAACAACAAACTTTTGAATTATGAGACCTCAAAATTTTTTGAATATTAATGAGAAAAAGGGCTTATTGGTTCCTTTAGAATTTCAAGATAAAATTAACAAAAATCTGGATTAAGAAGAGAGTAAGAAGGAGGATTTTTCTCCCTCAATGCCATTAACTTTCCTAAAGGAGAACTAAGCAACTGCGAACCCTCTAATTCAGCTATCCTTGCTGCCCCCAAAAGAAGAAAAAAAAATTGAAGAGCCTTAAGATTTTTGTGGTGATCCTCCTTCAAATCTTTCTCTTTAGAAGAAGAAGCTTCACCTCCAATATTGATGGAGAATGAAACCTCCTTGGTATGTGGACAGTCAGAGTCCTTTGACTTTTTAATAATTGAGACATCTTCGCTTGGTTCAATTACCTCTACAATAGAGATTTGATCCTTCCAAATGACCCTCTCATATCTAATTGAACCTTACTCCATATCAAAATCATCAAATCAGATAAGTCTAAAAAGCAGGCTCGATTGGCCTTAATGGGCTCATGAATAGAGGGCTCAATTTACCTTCCATTATCTAGAGATTAGGATCTAGTTGCATAGGAGAGGCATTCCTGCTAATTGCTTGATTATAATTCAGAGATCTCTTTCTTTTATCCTTTTTTTTCTCAATTTCATCATCCATCAAATTAGCTATTGAACATCCATCGGACTATCCTCCTCCACCACTTCATCTATATTTCCATTCACTAATGGAGCATAATGAGAGTCATCACTTTTCATAGGTACAATCCCACTACCTACATAGTAGATAGATATCCATTGATGATTTATTTTATCTGTAACATTTTTTCAGTCTTGACCATCCTCAAAACTAGCATTCCATTGTCCTCCATTACTGCCTTTCTGGTAGAGAGCAGGAGATGCACCATGATACTCATTCTCCAATCTCTTTCTCCCTTCTCCTACTAAAACCTTGAAAACCACCACCCAAGGATTATATAGATGCTTACCTTCCTTCTGAATGATCTTTATTTCTTTCTTTGATATATAAAAGCAACTATGCTCTTAGTGCTGATTCACTATACAAATAATAAAGCACCAGTAAATTTTTATATTAGAATTATTGCCAGCAGTACTAACTATTAGCAATGATATCAATCTCTAAATGAAGAGGCTTAGCAACATCTTTATAAACATAAGCTTTTCCACCTTGTATAGCTTCCTCTATACAATTATCTATGAACAATGGTGTTCTGATAATAAAAGTGATCCACAATAACATACTTCAATCCCACTACTCCAAAGATAAATTTAGGAGTCTCATCTAAAAAAAAGGTATGATTTATCAAATTGATGCCTAGCCTGAAATTTGGTCTCCAATGCTCTAGTGCATACATCTGTCCAACTACCACCGATGGTCCACTTGATAGAACATAGTCTCTATCATCGAAATAATAAAAATGGAATAGAAATGATGATAAGAAGATAGTACTAAAATTACTAATATTCTTTACAACTTAAGTCCTCTAATGGCAAAATCCAAAGATAGATTAGTTCCAAAAAATTTACCAATTAGAGATATGGATCATCATTGACAAATAGAATCATATTTCTCATTACAGAAGATGATTCCTTCGATAAACTACTCTTGGAATAGAATGATCTCTTCTTCTAAAATTCTCTAAGACTCCTATTAGTACCTTCACTTTCCCTACGACACTTCTGACCAGAAAAGCTCAATCTTTTTCACCATTTCTCCACTTCTGAATCTCTCCCTCAGCAACCTCTAAGTTAACTACATCTATCTTCAAAACCTCTTGAGTCTCCATCGAAGAATAGTCGGGCTACACCAAAAACACCTTCAAAGCTTTGCTCATGCCTTGGCCAACAAAAGGGGAATGGTTGCATGCATTCTTTCTTCTTCACCAAAGGATTTTGTCTTTTCTTTTCTTTTTCTTTTTTTTTGAGATAAGGGTTAAGCATATGAGGATTCTATGTTTCTCTTGAGCTTTAGCCTTGATCAAGGGATGGACTTGCTCTTTTGCTGGTCATAAAGATTGCTCTTTTGCTGTTCTTTCACTTTCTTTCCTAAGAAAGTGAGTCTTCTCCTCATAATAAATTACTTGAATGAAATATTTGCATAGAAAGGTCTCTTTTTTGATTTTGATGGATAGGCCTCATAGATTCTCTGACTCTATTTTTAGCCATACTTATATAATTTGACTTAATTTAGAAGTAGAAAAACTCGAAACCCTACCATTACACCATCTTTCATTAAACCAAATTTTTTTCTCTTATAACTCAAATTAGAAGTAAAATTCTGATACATATAATAAAATCTCCTGCTTGCATAGGCTCACTATGTTCAATTTTAAAAGTTCATATTATTTACTAACTTAGTTCACCTTATCTATAAGTAGATAATGATCTATTTGTTGTATGTTAAGTTATAATAATATGAGATTTCAAAAGCTAACAGAAAGAAGAATTACATTGTTCCTAAATAAGTAGAATTAGATAATAGCTTACTAAAATTACAAATGAAATGCTCTATTATATAAAAATATTTATTTTATATCTAATATATTTTATTAGGCATCCAGATCCTTTTCTATATCCATATATATTTCTACTACTAAGAGATACTTGGAACAAGAAATATTTAATTTGTAATTTTAAGTATTCATTTGTTCAAAAATGTTGTCTAGTTTCAAGAATAAAAAAATTTTAAAAATATCAATCATTCTATCTTTGAAAAATGAGTAGCCTATCAGTCTAATATAATAATTCATTCTTAAGTAGAGTCTTGTTGGAGAAAATGTATTTTAAGATATCTCCAATTATGAAATAAAAAGAAAGCTGCAAACACTTCATAGATCAAAGAATGTCTTATAAGAGTTATATTGGGCTCCAAGGGCATGGTATAATATAATAAGAAGTATCTTAAAATAGCTAGTTTTAAAAGGTTATCATGTACAATAATGATAAGTTAAATTTTGCATCTTTCATTTTGTTTCCACTGCTAAAGGAGGTTATCCAAATAATATTGGATATTAGAGAAGAAAAGGCATATTTTATCTATAAACTAAATTTTTGATTTGATTATAAGTTTCTAGTTTCTTATTTGAAAATCAACAAGGACCATAGATAGTTTCCCTTCCCTTTAAAATAGAAAAATAGATACAAACAAAGGATCTTGTATATTGAATTAAATTTAATAATCTATAATGAATTCATGGTTATATAGGTATATTTGATATCATTTTTTATCTTTAGAATCCATATTTTTCTACTAAAACTAAAGCGACAATAATTCAATGCACCTCAACTATTGATGGATAATGATCTATTGCCACATGATGAGAACTCATTATATGAGATTTTAAAAGTCATAGAGAAAAATTATATGATTCATAATTGAACAGAATAAGATAATAACTAACCAAAATTATAAATGAAATGACATATAATGTAAAATAAATATTTATTTATTATCGAGTATATTTATCAAGCATCCGAGCTTGTCTAATATTTATAGCTACAATATCTAGATATGCTTCACAGTAGCAAATGATTTATCAAGGTTACTATAAATACTAAAAATATTCAAAAAAATAAGGTATATTCTATCTTAAATTTATTAAAAATCAAAGTCTTCATCTCTACCATTAGGATTGAATAGATCAAAATTGCTAAAATCAAATTTTTCATGCTAATAGATACCATTAAAAAACTATATAACATATGACAAATAAAAATTCAATAGAAAGGTAGGAGATGTAACTAAATTTACCTCATGAAAAAACTATATAGATCATCTTCAGTCAATGGATACCCATTAGAGAAGGTTACAAATAATGTCCTCTCATCTCGTGGAATGTTGTGTTGTGGCTGAGAACATAAGCCTGTAGATCTTAAACTTGATTCAAGTCTCACAGGATTGTAGTGTTGTAAGATATTTTTTCCCATATTCACAAGGTGATCATCCAGAACTATTTGATGTGGATCAAAGGAAGCACCAACCATTGGTATACTACCAATATGATTTTCTAATTGGAATTTTGGATTTCCCGTATGATTTTTGAAATGTATATTGAATGGATAATCAACATGGCTTGTTGTTTTTATATCTATAAAGTCAGGATGGAACCAACTTCTATGCATATCAGAATCTTCATGACTGTCCTTTCTTCGAACTCCACTTCGACTAGTGCCCTCCCCATGGGGCACATAAAGATGGCCAATATGAGAATTTTTCATCTTGAAATCATGGTTTTCTAAAGAAGCAAAGTTAGAAAATATCACCGCATCATCCTTAAAAGGATTGATTATGTCTCCATCACTCTTAAATCGCCTATTTGGACTTCTACAATCAAGATAGATCTGGCTCATTTGTTCGACCAACACCTCCATCTTGCGAATCTCATCATCCCTCTCAGCTTTCCTTCGGATGTCATCCAAGGTCTTATAGCATACATTAGTAAGAAAGTAGTTGATCCCACAAATAGCTTTTTGACGAAATTTATGGTTGAGTTGGATATTAACAAAGGAGTCATCAACACCTGATTGATGATTTAGACAAAGGGACTCCACAAAATTTAGGGCAACCAAAGCAACCTTAAGCATGGTATCATCATCAAAGGAGTAGATCTGACTAATAATATTAACATGACTATCATCCTCAACCCATAACCAAAAAGAGATTATCTCCATAGCACGAGTTGGATCCATTCCAAGGGTGAAGACCATGCGAGAATAGATTTCACGCTCCTTGGTATAGTAGGAATGGATGGCATCAATCGAGATAGAGATGGATTCCATGGATCAAGAGATTGAAGAGGGGAAGGAAAGAGGAAAGCAATTGCTTACTTCATTGATTTTTAGAGTGAGAAAAGGAAGGATACACGAGTGGTGGTTCACTACTTTTATGGTCTGACCAATGCATTGAAGGCAAGATACTTGATGGGTTGGCATTTAGACTAGATGCAACGACTGGCGACACTTGAGTGGAAGGTGAGAGAAAGACAAGAATAGAATGCAGATAACGGCTAGTATGGTCATTTATTCTATTTGTATAGCATATAGCACCATCTAGGTCCACTACACATGAGAAGCTAACTACCCTTCTTAGTCTCACTTATAGCACATGATAGATTTTGAGATTCGTATAGGTTATAGTTCTCATTTAAATATTTTGTTGAGTTTGTAGTGGTGCATATGAATCTCAAAATTATTTTGTCTCATTAGGAAGCATGCAATAGTCTTTTAACTTCTCTTGGGACCTAACTTATACTCATATTTGACACTGATGAAATTTTGAAATATAATAATATATTAAATTTTTTTACCAAACTTGTGTATATTCAGAAAAAATTATAAGGAATTAAAAATTTATATTCTAAAAGGATGTAGTTAATTTTTTTTTTGTAAATCATTAGTATGGGTCTAGGATAGTTTTATTTAAAGCTTCTAAATCACCTACATTCATGCACATATCTAAGTTATAGTAAGTACAACTTCAACTATCATCCTTACATAAATTCTTTGATATATAGAAAGAAATAAATGCAGTATTTATGAAAATGCATAACAATTGTGCATGTGTGTGTGTTATACATGCATGCCATGAATGCATATATATATATATATGTATGGCAATTCTTTGCTTCAAAATTTTCTACCAAAAATCATATCATACCAAAAATATAGTTTCTTTATTTAAAATATTATATTTCAATTTCTTGTATATGTTGTTTAAATATATTTTGAAATATATAATTTAAATATAAAAAATTATTTCTTTATTTTCTATACTTATAAATATTATGTTATATATTTGTAGACTAGATTGCCAATTGTCATACATCCTAAATAATCTAGATTATTTGTAAGATTTATAAACAAATGAACTTAGTAGAGCATATCAATTCATACAAAAAAAATCTAACAAATTTAGTAGTATTCAACTCCCTTGTTAGGTCATTAAAAGGAAAAGAAAATATTAGTGGATTTATGAAAATTAACTTTTGATATTTAGTTTGACCAAATTTATTGTCATTCTTTAATTCATATCATATTTAAGGCTTGGGTTTATTATTTGCAAATTATTTAAATTCCTTTATACCATATCTCCATCAAGCGGCCAAGAAAATATTTATTGATATATCATATTTATTGATATATCATTCAAGTCCTACTAGTATGTTGTCTCACCCAAGATTGTTTCATTGTTTCTAATATTTCCTATGGGTTTAAATTAGCCCTAATACTATAAAAGTTGTTAAAAATTTGTATCCTTATATATTCTATCTTTGTACTTATGATTTAAAAAATATTATAAATAGATTTGTATATGGTTGTATTGGAAGGAATAACTCAAGTTGGAGTATTTAATTGATAAAAAATTAATATCGATAATTGGTGACATTTACGAGGCATCAAATATATATTTATGTACTCGCCTATGGCCGTATTTGGAATTTTTTTTAAGGGAATAAAAAGTACTTCTTAGAGGGCCAGAAGCTCTTTTGGGTAATTTGAGGTGTTTGGTATAATTTTTGAAATGGTTTTTGACTCTTTTAAAAGCTAAAAAAGGTTTACTAGGAAAAAGCTTCAATTTATAACTTTTGAGCAAAAACTCTTCTTGGTATTTGTTAGAGAGTAATTTTTTTTAAGAGACATGGTCGATTCAAGTCCTATAATGAGACTTTTTTTAAAATTTAATTTAGAAATAATTAATAAGTTAATAACATTCTACTGTATAATATTATATATGATGAAATTTATTATGATATAATACTTTTGTAGTATGCTAAAGTAACAAAATCATTTCATTACATATAATGATTTATTATTATGATACAATAATATAAAAAAGTACTTTACTTTTATAATAACAATTTTGATAGTACAGATAATTCAGTAATTGAAAGGGCTATATTGTATCTTTCATTACAATTTTCTATACAAAAAATACTTTTTTCTATTTGATTACCAAACAGATATTAACATTCTACGTCACTTTTAGCAATATAATTACCAAATAGTAAATTTTTTATTAAAAAATCTATAGATGAAAGTTCTACTATCTATGGTAATGCAAATGAGACCTAAAGCAACATAAAGAACTCAATAAAACTTTATGATTCTCTTCCTCAATCCTAGGACCCCTAAATTGTCTCTTAGAATTATTTAATAGACTAAAGACCCTATAAAGTTAATGAAATGCATATATAATATGATGAAGAAGGAAAAAGTTTAAGAAGATCTAATAAGCAATTTGGTAATAATATGAGATGGAAGAGAACTTTCACATGAGGCATGGTGTTTTTGGATAGGACAACTCAACCATTAACTATTGGCACCTCATCCCTTTTGTATAAGTGACATAGGCCCTTGAATCATTTAATCTTATTTCATGTTACTCTGTTATTAAGTTAAACTGTTATATTGGCAATTTTTGATAAGATAAAAGTGAAAGAGACATAAAGATGCTTATTACATCATCTCAAGGGTCTCATTGTAGAAATTATATTTATACTTTCAAGCATTTGAAAGTAAACAAACTCTCTACAAGTAGTTAAATTTAAAAGTATAAATATAATTTCCATGAAAGGTAAAAGTGAAAGAGACATCATGATGCTCAGCTACTAGAAGTCCTTTTATGCTTTGCATATTGCTATTTTTCCTTCCAATGAAGTCTCAAATTGCATGAGAATCCCAAGAGTATTAAGTTAAATATGGGCTTAAAATTTTTTTGAGTTATTTTTGGAGCAAGTTATAGGTGAAATAAGGGGTTAATATGCATCTTTTAATGCTATCATCCACAAACTTATGCCTTCATTAGAGCTTTCAATGGAAGATGCGAAACTATTAATCATTAGAAGAACTATGATGAAAGAATAGTGTCCTACAAGCCAATCGCATGAGTGATGCGATGAGATTTTTCTTTATAATCTTTCAACTCATGTAATAATATTATTTATTTATGAAATAAATGAGGTATTGATTCATCATTATAGCTATATCTTATTGTGTTTAAGATTATGATAAATCTCATAGATTAGGGTAATAATTTTAGGACTATAAAGAGTTCATGCCAATAAAATTTAAAATTTTAATCTAAAATATTTTTAATCATAGAAATATTGAGTCGGAGATCAATGTTCTGGTTAAACTGGTACATTCTATGTATGCTCGATGGAGAGGGTGGCTGATTTCATAAGTCACTTGTATGGGATACTGATATAAGAATATGAGTGCTCATTAGAGAATGAATTTATTGAATTGACTCATCGGTAGAGAACATCTTATAAAGCCTTACTTATATGTTAAAAGATAGTTCTCTAAATGAAAGTTGTATAACTGATCCTTAGATCTGAGACCACTATGAAATCTTGTGTACATAAATCTATATTTTTATTTATACTTACTCATGACTCAAATCATGTACAAGATATTCTGAATATGGTGGAGTGTGTATGTAGGTTGTGAGTCGATTAACAAAGAATCGATCACTCCTAATAAGAAAAGATATCATCCTATGCATTCTCATCTCTAGATGACTCAGAAAGTCTTTGACCAAAGTAGGATGAAGATTAGAAAGGATTTCTAATACTTTATCATTGAAGACATCATAGATTGATGGAGAATCAATATAAATATGTGTTTGAGTTTGACATGATTCTATACTCATGAATATATTCAGGGTGTAGGAATGATCGAAGGATTGAATTGCACAGTAACTTACCATTGAGGATATATTTGATATTTTATTAAATTTTATATCTTCTGAATGTCATGATACATTGCTAGATATCAATCTTGATTTGTATGTTTGATTGAATTAAAGTATTTAATTTAATTTTCAATTAGAAAGAGTTTTAATTGCTGAACTCGAGTTGGCATGGTTTGGACCTTAATCGATTAGAAAAATTATAATCAAATTAGGTCAACTAGCACTCGAACCTACTATTGATTAGATATGAAATTCAATGGGTCACACACATAAAAAAATTGATCAAAGATCCATTTGATATAGTTGATTGAATATTTAGATCCAATTAGATTATCGATAAGCATGCTAGCACGTGTGGAAATCCTAGCTCCTTGAATTAAATTCAAATTTGATTTGAATCTTACTTTTTGATCAAACCAAATTGAGCCAAGGCCTAATTTAGGTTTAGATCTGGGTGTGGTAACCATTGGATGGCACCACATGGCCTCATAAGGCACCATTTCATAGAATCCAAACTTGGTTGGACTCTAGGCATGCAAAACATAAGTGGGTGTGCGCCATGGCGTGTGGAGAAGGGAAGAATCCTTCTACTTTAGGATTAAGACCCATGTGGTAGTCCACATCACCCTCCACTCTTTGACACATATCTCAAAGGCTGAGATGGATTTTTTTTGAATTTTATATGGCATGGAGAATTCTTGGAATAATGGCGTGCGTGCATGCGAGGGAAGGGGACTCACGCGACTCTTTGCATGAAGAGTCCTTCTGCCATGGGGCAAAAGAAGGCATCCCTTCCTGATATACTCTCATCTAAATTCAAATTTAGATAAAATCATATGTGACATGAATTAGGCTTATTTGATAAGTGGATCGATGACAAAACACTACTTGAGTGCAGTGTGCATGGGGGGTGAATGGAGGAAGTGCGTCCCTTGGAGAAGAGACCTTTTGTTTGAAGAAACTCCTCTCTTAGGACATGCAACAACCAGAGGACGTGAGGAAGAGATGTGACTCTTCCCCACGTGCCTTTATATCACCTATAAAAGGCTCGGGGCATTGGGGCATTCGGACCAATCCAGTTTATTCCAAAATCTCTTCCCAAGTCCCCTCCTAGTCTAAGACAAGGCTTTCCTTTCTCTCCCTAATCTTAAGGCAAGGCTTTTGTATTTACGACAAGCCTTATTTTGGTCCAAATAAGGATAAATAAAGTTTTGAAGGAGAGGTTTAGAAGTCCATTAGAGCATCTTCAAGAGGATGAAGTCAGATTCTTGAAGAAACCTGACCGGTGCGAAGCTATTCAAGTTCTTGGGGCTAGAACTCTTGAAGCAAGATTCAAGAAGGAGCACTACCCTTAGATCGATTTCTATGTGGATCACCATTGAAGGAAGAATACTTAGACACCTAATAAAAATTGGAATAAGCGTTATAGGTATTCCTCTTATCTTATATATTTAATTTATGCTTTGATTGCTATAGTCAAGGGATCTTGGGCTTTAGGGATTCGGTGCACTTGGGTGTTTGAATAAAAAATTTTAAATACCAGTCCTTCCATTGCACCATCTGAAACCCTACATATGAGGTTAATAATTTTTTTCTTGATAAGTTTTCTTAAAATAATACTATGAATAATAAGGTTGGTTGATCATCTTTTGATATCGGCGAGGTACTCCACAAAAAATAGTGCCTATATAGGTCATATCAAATTTAATTAAGAAGCAAAATAAATCACTAGATAGATATTTATGAAAAGAAAAGGAAAAGGATCCTAAAATATATTGGATACTACAAACTTGAAGCTCACAAGACTCACAAAGATATGCATTGTAGGAAAGAAACTAAACGTTGGTTTGCATTTGACCTAAAAGATCTATACATGGAACATTCCAAAAACTAAAGCAAAAGAGTGGGACCATATAAAATATTAAAGAGATTGTCAAATAATATTCTAATTTGAAATCTCAAAAATTGTTGAAAATCAACCTATTTTTTAATGTACCATAATCTAATAGAAGGATTAGCAGACCTACTATAGATTAGCTTAATTAGCTCCTTTAGGCAGATCCAAATGGGTTTGGGAGCAAAATCCACCATACCAAGGACTCCCGATCAAAGTATAACTTCCAAAGGCTATAACTTTCACATCTAATATCTGTGTTATGTTTTTCAGGTACCAAAACAAATCTCTCTCATCAAGAAACTATGAAAATATAACTAGCCATATCATTTCTGTTGGGAATAGTGTCCCAAAACCAATCGTCAGCCTGTTGACGGTTGTGCTCATTTTTGTATTTGTACATGAATTATGATTAATAAAAATTATTTTGATATTTTTCATCACAAAATGTTTCATCTTCTAATAAACTCCTATGTTGTGGTGAAGTCCTTAGGACTATTTAGACTCGACAAAGGAAGATTTGTCGTTTAGTCCTTAAATCTGTTCGCGACCAAATGATACGTTGTTACCAAGGATGACAACGTTTATCAAGCATAGGTCGTTGTGTGCCATATAGGTTGGTTGTCCTCTTAATCAATGAGTGTGGAGATACTGGTATGGCATACAGATGAGATGTAAGGGTACATCTGCACTGAACGTGACCAACTCCAGAGCTATTTTTGCTGTCAAGATTTGCTCCAATGGAATATGGATACAAATATCCCTCCGATCTGAGACCGCCATGGTGACTTGCAAGCAACTCACTGCACTTAGGCACTGGACTACCTGAATTTTTAATTCAGTGACGGAAGGCTGCTGGGTGTAGTCAAGTACTTGACTTGTCGGTGCGTGTGTCAAGATGGGATTGACCACTCCAGTTTAGGAGCTGTGTACAGTCATGTTTCAATTTAGCAAAATCTTGACCAGGGTAGTCCTTGTGAGGAGTCACAGGATTGTTTGAGTTGAGCACGATTCGGATGATCTGATCAGGGTTGACGTTTAACCCTGAGTCATCCTAAACACAGGGATCAAAAGGATAAATTATACAGTAACCATATTCATGTAGGTTCTGAGTGTTGCGATTGTGACTCTTCGACTTATCCGGATGTCGGGTACCATTGCTAGATGGTCACTTCGATTAGTACAGAAATTGGTTCCTGCGCTACCAGCTTAGGTTCGAACCTGCGGGGTCACACACATTAGAGGTTCCTATCTGATCTGATGGCTGGTGTAGAATCCTACATGTCTGAGACTCAGTGATCGAGAATCAGGATTCTCTAATCATGAGTTTCACACATTATGGGTACCGGCGTCAAGAGTCCCACTGGTTGGGATTTTTCGATCAGGGTTACATATCGATGAATTCTGATGCCCGATTGCCCATCGGATTTGCATAAAGTATTTATGAAAGGTTTTATTAGTGATTTAATCACTAATTAACTCAATTTGATTGAGTAATTATTTTTGTATCAAGTCCAATTGAATTAGATTCAGTTGGGTTTGACCCGATTGGTTAAGAGTTGACCTAATCGTCGAGATGGTTTGGTCCCTGATTTGATCAAGGGTTGGGCTTAGTCAATTTCTGATTAGATTAGAATTTTATTGAACCTAATTAAGTCTAATTAAGTTGAGTTTAAATTAATCTAATTGGACCTAACTTATTTGGTTCAATTAGGTTGGTTTAAATAATGAAACCACCTTGACCCAATCTCCATGTGCCACCTCACTTCCATTGCACCCATTTGAATTCATGAGAAGGAACTTCTCATGAATTTTTTTCTCATGCCAAGGCCCCTCCATACTCCACTTTAATGTTCCAAATGAATGGATAAGGATGATTGGTTGGCCATTCAAATTCAAAATAAAGTTTGAATTTGAATGGGCAATCAATTATTGCGTCTTATCCCTTTTTTAACACCCCATTTATTACATGAGAAAAATATTTCTCATAAAATCACTTCATGCATAATTTAAGCCATGCCTCACGTCTTTAGTGGATAAGGGATGAGTTGGTGTCCATTTGAATTCAAAATTTGATTTGAATTCAAATGTGTAATTACTCATCTTTATCCTTTCTTTTGGATAAGACGTTTGATGTTGTTATAAAAGGAGGAGAAGAGTGGGGCGTGTAGAAGAAGATTTTTGGAGAAAAATTTTGGAGCGTGAGGAAGTCTTGTGCATGAGAAGAAAGTCCATATTCTTTCAAAAGAAAAAGAAAGAAAACGAAGAAAAGTGGGTGCAAGGTTTTCGATGAGTTCCCTGGAGTTTTAGCCTAGGGTTCGGAAAGTGAGAAAGTGAGCTACGAGTGTCGTGAGCTCACAAAATCTCAGGAAGATCTTCAACATCCTCTCAAGTATGTCTGTTGATGATCCAGAGTATCCGAAGAATCGACAGACATCGATCGAAGGAGTTCGATCAGCATCGACCGTCAAAAGGGCTCTACAACAAGCTAGCACTCGTGAGGAGTCGATCAGATCAGAAGCTTCGTATGGATGATCCGCAGAGGCCAGACACATTGTGTGGCTACGTCGCAATGATCAAACTCTCCCAACGATGAACAGATTGCGGTGATCTACTATCCGCACAAAGGTATTGTATTCAGAACACATTACAGTAAAGTGTTTACTGTTCGAATTTGAATTTCAAATTTAAATGAATGCATGCTATATATCATATTTAGATCCTAGTGTAGGGTAAATTTATATTAATTAACTAGATTAATTAATATTTTTTAGCTGTAAAATCATAATTTTGAAAAGTTTTAAAATTACCATTTTACCCCTGCACTGAATTTTCGCTACAAATAGTATCAGAGTGGGTTCTTAGATATGATATATATATTTGCATGCATAGATTAAGTTGTAATCTAAAAGTTTAAATTTAAAATTTAAAATTCAAAATTTAAAATTTAAATTTTGAAAATTATTCGAAATTCAAAATTTAAAAATTTGAAATTTAAATTTTGAAATTTGAAATTTGAAATTCAAAATTTAAAAATTTGAAATTCAAAATTTGAAATTTAAAATTTGGTTGAAATTTCAAATTTGAAATTCAAAATTTGAAATTCAAAATTTTGAAATTTGAAATTTGTTTGAAATTTGAAATTCAAAATTTAAAATTTAAAATTTGAAATTTAAGTTTTGAAATTGGTATATTTAGATATACTTGATCCAAGTAGCAAGTAATCGAATTGGGTTGGTTGCCATGGCCGTCCGGTCATAGGAGAAAAGTAGGGTTTAAAGGCCCTCTCCTCCCATTCGATGGGGTCTCTTATGGCGGTAGGGGTGCCGTTGCAATTATATCCCATACAGATGAAGCAGCGAAAGAAATTAATTGTAAAGGTTCAATTGTAAATTTATCATGAATGTGTTACATTAGATATAAAGGAATATTCATGATTTATTTTGATTGAGTTATTTTCTGTTATGTAATTAGCAATAGGATTGCTATTTATGAAATGTGTTGATCTATTTGTGAAATGAGTCAACATATTTGGTGAACAGAAAATAAAACCTTTCTGTTGGTGCAAAAATCCGCTCGCGCCGAAGAAGCTGGAGTCGAGGAAGTCGCGGTCGCCGCCGGGACTTGCAAAGGAAGTCTAAACCGGAGGTGGGATTGCTCCGGCAAGACCCTCCGATGCTCAAGTCAGTTCTCTGCCTCAACAAGAATGGAGTGCTCGAACGGAGAATTTAGCAGATTTTTTAGATGAAAGATGAAAGCTTATTGAATAACGTATCTGGAGCCCCCTTTTATAGGTGGGGGGGGCAGTAGCCTGACAGCGACATCTGTAACCGTCTGGCAGTGGGCTGCCCAAGGTCAGGCGGAGTTTGCTGCGAAGAGTAGTGGAGTGGACCCGTGGCTATCACCGGGGTGTGCCACGTGGAGTCTGTCGCGGGGAGTGGAGTGACATCTGTTGTCGCGACTTGCCAGCGGATGGGAGAATCGTGCGGTATCCGCCACAGGAAGTGGAACAGGATCGTGGCCGTTATTGTGGCCTGCCAGGGAGTAGTGGAGCTGCGCGAGATCCGTTGTAGGAAGTGGAGCAGTGCTATGACCGTTACTGCGGCCTGTCAGGGAGTGATGGAGCTGCGCGGAATCCGTCGCAGGAAGTGGAGCAGGATCGTGGTCGTTATTGTGGCCAGCCAGGGAGTGAATATCCATCGGCTGAAGTTCGGCAGCGGTCGGAGCTGACGACGGAGTCTGGCTCCCGTAGGAGTCCGGGCAGAGTCCTCCTTGCGGTTGGAGTCGTGGGCGGAGCCCGGCTCCCGTGGGAGTCCGGGCGGAGTCCTCTCGGAGTTGAAGTCACGGGCGGAGCCCGGCTCCTGTAGGAGTCCGGGCGGAGTCCCCTGCAATCAAAATCAGGTGCAAAGTTTGGCTCCCGTAGGAGTCCGGATGGATCTTACCGGCAGTCGAAGTTGGCGACGGAGCCTGGCTCCCGTGGGAGTCCGGGCGGGGTTCCCCTTGAGGTCGGAGTCGTGGGCGGAGCCCGGCTCCTGTAGGAGTCCGGGCGGAGTCCCCTGCAATCAAAATCAGGTGCGAAGTCCGGCTCCCGTAGGAGTCCAGATGGATCTTATCGACAGTCAAAGTTGGCGACGGAGCCCGGCTCCCGTGGGAGTCTGGGTGGGGTCCCCCATGAGGTCGGAGTCGTGGGCGGAGTCCGGCTCCCGTGGGAGTCTAGGCGGAGTCCCCTGCAATCAAAATCAGGTGCGAAGTCCGGCTCTCGTAGGAGTCCGGACGGATCTTACCGGCAGTCGAAGTTGGCGACGGAGCCCGGCTCCCGTGGGAGTCCGGCGGGGTCCCCTTGAGGTCGGAGTCGTGGGCGGAGTCCCCTGCAATCAAAATCAGGTGCGAAGTCTGGCTCCCGTAGGAGTCCAGATGGATCTTACCGGCAGTCGAAGTTGAGGATGAAGCCCGACTCCCGTAGGAGTTCGGGCGGAGTCTACTTGCGGTTGAAGTTGTCGGCGGAGTCCGGCTCCCGTAGGAGTCCGGACGAAGTCTGTCTGCAGCCGTTGGAGTCGAGGACGAAGCCCGGCTCCCGTAGGGGTCCGGGCGGAGTTTTTCTGCAATTAAAGTCAAAGGCGAAGTTCGGCTCCCGTAGGGGTCCGGACAAGGCTTACCGGCAGTTGATGTTGAGGACGGAGCCCGGCTCCCGTGGAAGTTCGGGCGGAGTCTACTTGCGGTTGAGGTTGTCGGCAGAGTCCGGCTCCCGTAGGAGTCCGGACGAAGTCTGTCTGCAGCCATTGGAGTTGAGGGTGAAGCCCGACTCCCGTAGGAGTTCGGACGGAGTCTTCCTGCAATTAAAGTCAAAGGCGAAGTCCGACTCCCGTAGGAGTCCGGACAGGGCTTACCAGCAGTTGATGTTGAGGACAGAGCCCGGCTCCCGTAGGAGTCCGGGCGGAGTCTACTTGCAGTTGAAGTTGTCGGCGGAGTCCGGCTCCCGTAGGAGTCCGGACGAAGTCTGTCTGCAGCCGTTGGAGTTGAGGGCGAAGCCTGGCTCCCGTAGGAGTCCGGACGGAGTCTTCCTGCAATTAAAGTCAAAGGCGAAGTCCGGCTCCCGTAAGAGTCCAGACAGGGCTCACCAGCAGTTGATGTTGAGGATGGAGCCCGACTCCCGTAGGAGTCCGGGCAGAGTCTACTTGCGGTTGAAGTTGTCGGTGGAGTCCGGCTCCCGTAGGAGTCCGGACGAAGTCTGTCTGCAGCCGTTGGAGTTGAGGGCGAAGCCCGGCTCCCGTAGGAGTCCGGACGGAGTCTTCCTACAATTAAAGTCAAAGGCGAAGTCCGGCTCCCGTAGGACTCCGGACAGGGCTTACCAGCAGTTGATGTTGAGGACGGAGCCCGGCTCCCGTAGGAGTCTGGGCGGATCTTACCGGCGGTTGATGTTGGCGACGAATCCCAGCTCCCGTAGGGGTCCGGGCTGAGCTCGCAAGGGCTAATCCCGCTGAGAACTTCGGTCGTGGGTATTTTATACCCAACACTATTCCCCCTACTTCCGAGTTTGAATTTCGAATGAAGGAAGTACAGAGAGATGGGCATGGCCGAAGTTATCCCCTCGAATCCTGCGCATAACCGCCCTTGGATATGTTGGCATTTAATGTGCGCACGTCAGAGCTCTTTTTTCGGTTAAGGCGATCTGAAGAGTCTTTTCGGAACTCCCGTCGAAACATGATCCCAAGCGTCGCATTACGGAAATTTGCAAACAGTCAATCCTCGATAGCGGCGAGTGGGACACGTGGGACACGTGGCATGCACCAGTTGGCCTAGGGACACCCACCGCCGTAACTGTGCTAAGATCCGTTGGCTATTTAAACCCCCTACTCTTCCTTCGGGGCTTCATCCTGCCGAGAGGATGGCACCTTTCTTTCGTCTGAGAGCCTAGCTACTCAGCCACTTCCTCCGCACCGGTCCTTGCCGTCTTCAGTCCCTCGATTCTTCTCTAAGGGGTTTCCACGTCATGTCCTCCACCCCGGAGGCCATCCTCGAAGGGATGTCCAGGGCTTGGAGGAAAGCGAGGAGGAGAACAGTGGCCGGTGAGTTCTCCGGTCATCAAGTGGCCACTGAGGATCCCCGTCATTTTAAAGGGGGCTCAAGGAAGAATTCCTTCAACAACAAGGGTTTAATAATGGGGGCCACCGGTAAAGGTATTCTGCCCGAGAATTTTGGAGTAGCAAGGCGGGGTGATACCGGTCAAGAGGGCAGAGCTGTCATCACAAGCTGTGGCGGGATCCTTGATGCGGTCGGGGCCGAGGGACCAGAAGCGATCGACGTCGATGGTGGGGCAGTAAAACTTGTTGTGGGGACGGTGGAAGTAGCGCATGCCGACCTTGTCGGAGCATTTTGGATGGTGGCTACCACGGAGTATTCGGTGACGACGTATATCTCTGGCGCCACCGTTGCCCCCAGGGTGACTCTGGTTCTTCTTGAAACAGGTCTTCGTCGCCGCTGTCGTTGCCCTTACTGCCCCCGGGAATCTATCCCATCCTTTTCCCCCTGAGGTTGGGACTTCGGAGGTGGGGCGAAGCAAGGCAGAGCGAAAGTCGATAGGCCCGCCACACGCACTGGACACGAAATGGGAAGAGAAGTTTGCAGCTTGAAGCGGCTTCTGGTGTATCCTTTTCAAACCGTGTTCTCGATGTCGTCGATGATGTATTTATTTTTTTTTCTGGCCCACCGGGTCTTGTAACGTACACCTTGTTGGTTGAAAAATGAAAAGGAGATTTTGTTACCTCGTCTACATCTTGCATCGAATAGTCGTCTGTCGAACTTCTTTATTCTTCTTTCTTCTCTCTTCCTCCTTTTCTTCTTTTCTTTTTCACGTCGTCCTAAGGTCATCGACGACCTCTTTTATTCGTGTAGGACTGTTATTTGCCGAGCTCCTTTTCGACTTTTACGCCATTCGAAGATACCCGATTGTCATTTTTTCGTCAATGGCTGCAGGCTCGCTTGGGGCCATTCGGGCTCGGGGTCCCTCCTAGGGCTTGAATTCGGAGATCCGAGCTTCTGTCACCCTAAGTAAGTTGTCCTATTTTGTGTCAAAACTTTCTCAAGAGCTGGGACTCCCGATGGGAGCCCCAGTCCTTGCGGTGACAGAGTTTTCTGTACCTCGACCGCTGTCCGTTTTCCAATCGTAGCTGTCATGGTCTGTTGCCTTCCTTTTTCCTTTTCGCCCGAAATTTTTCTCCGCTGAAGTCAAGGCGAAGTTCGGCTCCCGTGGGAGTCCGGATGGAACCCTCCTGTGATTGGAGTCGTGGGCGGAGCCCGGCTCCTGTAGGAGTCTGGGTGGAGTCTTCCTTGGCGTCGTGGTCGGAGCCTGGCTCCCGTAGGAGTCCGGGTGGAGTCTTCCTTGGCGTCGTGGACGGAGCCCGGCTCCCGTAGGAGTCCGGGTGGAGTCTTCCTTGGCGTCGTGGATGGAGCCCGACTCCCGTAGGAGTTCGGGTGGAGTCTTTCTTGGCATCGTGGACAGAGCCCGGCTCCCGTAAGAGTCCGGGCCTTCCACTTTGCTCGAGCCAGGGCGAGGTTCTCCTCCCGTTCCTGGCCCGATTGTGGGGGCGCATTAGGGCGCTATAAGGCCTCTCCCCCCATCTGGTCTAAAAAAACCGAGCCTTTGACTTTGCTCATGTCAGGACGAGGTTCTCCTCCCGTTCCTGACATGGCTGTGGGGGCACATATGGGCGTTGTAGGGCCTCTCCCTCCGTCCGGTCTAAATGGAATCGGGCCTTCGACCTTGCTCAAGTTAGGGCGAGGTTCTCCTCCTGTCCCTAACAGGGCTGTGGGGGCGCATATGGGCGTTGCAGGGCCTCTCCCCCCATCCGGTCTAAATGGAATCGGGCCTTCGACCATGCTCAAGTTAGGGTGAGGTTCTCCTCCTGTCCCTAACAGGGCTGTGGGGGCACATATGGGCGTTGTAGGGCCTCTCCCCCCATCCGGTCTAAATGGAACCGGGCCTTCGACCTTGCTCATGTCAGGACGAGGTTCTCCTCCTGTTCCTGACATGGCTGTGGGGGCACATTAGGGCGCTGTAAGGCCTCTCCCCCCATCCGGTCTAAAAGAACCGGACCTTCGACCTTGTCGGGATGAGGTTTTTCCTTTCGTTTTTGATACAGTTTGTTTGCATTGTCCAAGGACATATAGGTAGGTGATTTTCAATTAAAATGAAGTTACTGGTAGTACATCCGCAAGTTTTTCGAGCTCCACGATCGCGGGAGGTCGGCTCCTCCGAGTTCCTTAAGATAATAAGTTTCGGGCCGGACTACTTCTTTGACTTCATACGGTCCCTCCCAGTTTGGGGTGAGTTTCCCTCGGTCCTGAGGTTGTGAGATAGCGGCTCGTCGAAGCACTAGATCTCCCGCTCTAAAGATTTTGTTCTTAACCCGGGCATTGTAATATCGAGCAACCTTCTGTCTGTAGGCTGCCATCCGAACCTGAGCTATCTCCCATCTTTCTTCCAGTAGGTCGAGGTTGGCTCTAAGACCTTGCGAACTTTGATGTTCGTCGAACGCCACGACTCGTGCTGACGGGAGTTTAAGCTCGATGGGGATGACGGCTTCTGTACCGAAGGCTAAAGCGAAAGGGGTCTCCCCCGTGGGTAGCCTCTGAGTAGTTCGATACGCCCACAACACATGATAAAGTTCATCCGCCCAAGTTCCCTTCACTTTTTCGAGCCTTATCTTAATCCCCTGTAAAAGGGTTCTGTTGGTCACCTCAGCTTCGCCGTTCGCCTGGGGATGAGCTACTGATGTGAAGTTGTGGGAGATATTTAGATCTTCACAGAATTCGATGAATTTCGCCCCCGTAAATTATCGTCCATTATCAGTGATTAGGGTTCTAGGCAGACCGAACCTACACACGATCGATTTCCAGATGAAATCTTGAACTTTTGCTTCCGTGATTTTTGCTAGTGGTTCGGCTTCAACCCATTTGGTGAAGTAGTCGATCGCTACGAGGAGGAACTTCCTTTGCCCAGATGCCATGGGAAAAGGGTCAAGGATATCCATCCCCCATTGTGCAAAAGGCCATGGGGCACTCAAGGGTGTGAGTTCGGTGGTGGGCTGTCTCTGGATGTTGGCATACCTCTGGCATCGATCACACTTTTTGACATATTCAATCGAATCATGATGCATCGTTGGCCAGTAATATCACTGCGGAGCAGCTTGTGGGATAAAGATCTAGCCCCCAAATGGTTTCTGCAAATCCCCTCATGTACTTCCCACAAGGCGTAGTCAGCTTTCGAGGGCCGGAGACATTTCAAGAGGGGCAAGGAGTATGATCTTTTGTACAATTTGCCCTCATAAAGGATGTATCGGGAGGCTTGATTTTGGAGCTTCCGAGCCTCCTTCACGTCCTGGGGGAGAACTCCATCTCTGAGATAGGTTATCAGCGGGTCGACCCAGCTGGGCTCGTGGTCAATCTCCATTACGGGCCGCGATTCTTCTGTACTCGGGTGTTTTAGAACTTCAAAGAGAACGCCTTTGGGCAATTCGGCCGGAGCCGATGTCGCCAGCTTGGAGAGAAGATCGGCTCTGGTATTCTCCAGCCTTGGAATCTGTCTAATGTTGAAGCTGCTGAAGGCGGGGGTGAGCTCCTTTACCTTCTCAAGGTATCTGGCCATACTGTCCTCCCGTACTTCGTAACTCCCGCTGACTTGCCCCACCACCAGTTGAGAGTCACTGTGCGCCCGGAGCTGACTTATTCCCAGCTCTCTGGCGATCCTTAGTCCTGCGATCAGAGCTTCATATTTCGCTCCATTGTTTGTTGCGGAGAACTCGAAATGCAGAGCGTACTCCATGATGACTCCCTCCGGACTGACCAAGATCAGGCCTGCACCTGCGCCCGACATGTTGGAAGATCCGTCCACATAGAGGGTCCAAAAGCGATCGGAGGGATTGGCCTCTTCGTTGGGGGAGTTCGGTTGAGACTTCAGGTCGTCAACTTTGCTTTGCTCAGGTTCGGCCTCCTCTGAGATGGTGCACTCTACTATGAAATCTGCCAGTATTTGGGCCTTTACTGCAGGTCTAGGTCTGTAGTTGATGTCGAATTCTGTGAGCTCGATCATCCATTTTGCCATTCTTCCGGAGGTGTCAGCCCGGTGCAAAACCGCCTTGATTCGTTGATCGGTGAGTAGCGTCACAGTGTGCCCTTGAAAGTAGGGTCGGAGCCTCCGAGCTACAACCAACAAGGCGTAGGTCAGTTTTTCTAATTTGGTGTACCTGATCTCGGCGTCCCTCAGCGCACGGCTAATGTAGTAGATTGGTCGCTGGACCTTCATTTCTTCTTTGACAAGGATGGCCGCGAGGGCCATGGGAGAGACCGCTAGGTATAAAAATAGTTCCTCCCCAGGTTCAGGCTTTGCCAACAGCGGGGGTGAGCTAAGGTAGCTTCTTAACTCTTCGAACGCTTGTTGGCATTCAGAGGTCCAACAAAAGTTCTTTGGCTGTTTGAGGGTTTGAAAGAAGGGCAAGCACCGTTCGGCCGACCTCGCAACGAAACGATTAAGAGCCGCTATCCTCCCTGTGACCTCGCAAATTTTCTCTGGATTGGCCTCAATCCCGTGCTTTGATACCATGAAGCCCAGGAACTTTTCTGAGGTTACTCCGAAAGCGCATTTAGTTGGGTTCAACTTCATTCTATACTTTCGGAGAGCGTCAAAGGTCTCCTCGAGGTCGGCGACATGATTTCTGGAAGACTTGCTTTTTACGAGCATATCGTCCACGTAGACCTCCATGTTTCGGCCGATCTGCTCTTTGAAGATTTTGTTCACCAACCGTTGGTAGGTTGCGCCCGCATTCTTGAGGCCGAAAGGCATGACCCTGTAACAGTAAAGGCCGCGATTAGTGATGAAAGCTATCTTTTCTTCATCTTTCGATGCCATTCTAATTTGATTATAGCCGGAGAACGCGTCCATAAAGGTGAGGAGCTCATGGCCTGAGGTCGCGTCCACCAGTTGGTCGATTCTGGGAAGGGGGTAGCTGTCCTTTGGACAAGCCTTATTTAGCTTTTTGAAGTCTATGCACATCCTCCACTTGCCGTTTGCTTTTTTGACCAGCACAACATTGGAAATCTAATCAGGATAATTGACTTCCTTAATGAATCCGACCTTGAGGAGCTTATCCACTTCCTCAGCTATTGCCATCTGCCTCTCTGGGGCATGACTCCAGATTTTTTCTTTCGTCAGTCGATGCTTTGGATCGACGGCCAGATGATGCTCCATGACTCCGTGTCAATCCCCGGCATGTCTGCTGGAACCCAAGCGAAAACGTCGCATTCCTTCGTAGAAAATCAATAAGACGCGTCCGCACCTCCTCCCCCAGGTTGGAGCCAATTAGCGTCACATGCTCTGCGTTCCCATCATTCAAAGGGATTGGTACCAGATCTTCGATTGGGCCGTCCCTTTCTTCGGTGAGGTCATCGCGAGCATCTAGTCCATCGACGGGACAGGGGTCAGCCTAATCGCTTCTTTGCAAGGCGATGTTGTAGCAGTGTCTGGCCAGGGCTTGGTCTCCCCGGACCTCTCCGATCCCCTGGTTGGTGGGGAACTTCAACTTCAAATGGTAGGTCGAAACGACAGCTCGGAGAGCATTGAGGCCGGGTCGGCCGAGGATTGCATTGTAGGCGGATGGTGCCTTCACCACCAAGAAATTCACCAGAGCCCTGGATTGCTTTGGATATTGACCCGTGGCCACAGTCAAAGCTATCATTCCTTCCGTCGGAATGGCATCACCGGTAAACCCTACCAGGGGAGAGCAAATCGGCCTCAGATGACCGTCAAGAGCGGACATTCTTGAAAAGGCATCGTAGAACAAGATGTCGGCCGAACTTTCGTTGTCGACAAGAATGCGACGGACATCGTAATTTGCTATATTCAAAGAAACTATGACTGCGTCGTTATGAGGAAATTGGACTCCCTGGGTGTCTTCTTCGGTAAAGGTTATGGGTTCTTCAACCTTTTGCCGCTTGGGGGATACAGCCGGCATGTTGGTTGCCTCCTGCTGGGATCCCCCCGAAATGGTGTTGATGGAATCCGATAGAGGCCGATCGTCCGACCACTCCTTGTCGGCGACCATAGCTGGAGATAGTGGTGCGAATGCCTCGCAAGAAGGCATCAGATGAGGAAAGGAGGAGAGGGTACCGGATAAGATGACCGGAGGTGGATCTGTTGAGCGCTCCTTTAAGAACAAGGGTATTGCGAAGACACAGCCCCTTCCTCTAGCGCCAATCCTGTTGGTGCAAAAATCCGCTCACGTCGGAGAAGCTGGAGTCGAGGAAGTCGCGGTCGCCGTCGGGACCTGCAAAGGAAGTCTAAATCGGAGGTGGGGTTGCTTCGGCAAGACCCTCCGATGCTCAAGTCAGTTCTCTGCCTCAACAAGAATGGAGTGCTCGAACGAAGAATTTAGCAGAGTTTTTAGATGAAAGATGAAAGCTTATTGAATAACGTATCTGGAGCCCCCTTTTATAGGCGCGGGGGCAGTAGCCTGACAGCGACATCTGTAACTGTCTGGCAGTGGGCTGCCCAGGGTCAGGCGGAGTTTGCTGCCAAGAGTAGTGGAGTGGACCCGTGGCTATCACCGGGGTGTGCCACGTGGAGTCTGTCGCGGGGAGTGGAGCGGCGTCTGTTGTCGTGACTTGCCAGCGGATGGGAGAATCGTGCGGTATCCATCGCAGAAAGTGGAGCAGGATCGTGGCCGTTATTGTGGCCTGCCAGGGAGTAGTGGAGCTGCGCGAGATCCGTCGTAGGAAGTGGAGCAGTGCTGTGACCGTTACTGCGGCCTGTCAGGGAGTGATGGAGCTGTGAGGAATCCATCGCAGGAAGTGGAGCAGGATCGTGGCCGTTATTGTGGCCTGCCAGGGAGTGCAGATCCGTCGGCTGAAGTTCGACAGCGGTCGGAGCTGATGACAGAGTCTGGCTCCCGTAGGAGTCTGGGCGGAGTCCTCCTTGCGGTTGGAGTCGTGCGCGGAGCCCGGCTCCCGTGGGAGTGCGGGCGGAGTCCTCTCGGAGTTGAAGTCGCGGGCAGAGCCCAGCTCCTGTAGGAGTCCGGGCGGAGTCCCCTGCAATCAAAATCAGGTGCGAAGTTCGGCTCCCGTAGGAGTCTGGACGGATCTTACCGGCAGTCGAAGTTGGCGACGGAGCCCGGCTCCCGTGGGAGTCCGGGCGGGGTCCCCCTTGAGGTCGGAGTCGTGGGCGGAGCCCGGCTCCTGTAGGAGTCCGGGCGGAGTCCCCTGCAATCAAAATCAGGTGCGAAGTTCGGCTCCCGTAGGAGTCCGGACGGATCTTACCAACAGTCGAAGTTGGCGACGGAGTCCGGCTCCCGTGGGAGTCTGGGCGGGGTCCCCCTTGAGGTCGGAGTCGTGGGCGGAGTCCGGCTCCCGTGGGAGTCCGGGCGGAGTCCCCTGCAATCAAAATCAGGTGCGAAGTCCGGCTCCCGTAGGAGTCCGGACGGATCTTACCGGCAGTCGAAGTTGGCGACGGAGCCCGGCTCCCGTGGGAGTCCGGGCGGGGTCCCCCTTGAGGTCGGAGTCGTGGGCGGAGTCTGGCTCCCGTGGGAGTCCAGGCGGAGTCCCCTGCAATCAAAATCTGGTGCGAAGTCCAGCTCCCGTAGGAGTCCAGACGGATCTTACCGGCAGTCGAAGTTGAGGACGAAGCCCGGCTCCCGTAGGAGTTCGGGCGGAGTCTACTTGCGGTTGAAGTTGTCGGCGGAGTCCGGCTCCCGTAGGAGTCTGGATGAAGTCTGTCTGCAGCCGTTGGAGTCGAGGATGAAGCCCGGCTCTCGTAGGGATCCGGGCAGAGTTTTCTTACAATTAAAGTCAAAGGCGAAGTCCGGCTCCCGTAGGGGTCCGGATAAGGCTTACCGGCAGTTGATGTTGAGGACGGAGCCCAGCTCCCGTGGGAGTTCGGGAGGAGTCTACTTGCGGTTGAAGTTGTCGGTGGAGTCCGGCTCCCGTAGGAGTCCAGACGAAGTCTGTCTGCAGCCATTGGAGGTGAGGGCGAAGCCCGGCTCCCGTAGGTGTCCGGATGGAGTCTTCCTGCAATTAAAGTCAAAGGCGAAGTCTGGCTCCCGTAGGAGTCCGGACAGGGCTTACCAGCAGTTGATGTTGAGGACGGAGCTCGGCTCCCGTAGGAGTCCGGGCGGAGTCTACTTGTGGTTGAAGTTGTCGACGGAGTCCGGCTCCCGTAGGAGTCCGGACGAAGTCTGTCTGCAGCCGTTGGAGTTGAGGGCGAAGCCCGACTCCCGTAGGAGTCCGGACGGAGTCTTCCTGCAATTAAAGTCAAAGGCGAAGTCTGGCTCCCGTAGGTGTCCGGACAGGGCTTACCAGCAGTTGATGTTGAGGACGGAGCCCGGCTCCCGTAGGAGTCCGGACGGAGTCTACTTGCGGTTGAAGTTATCGGCAGAGTCTGGCTCCCGTAGGAGTCCGGACGAAGTCTGTCTGCAGCCGTTGGAGTTGAGGGCGAAGCCCGGCTCCCGTAGGAGTCCGGACGGAGTCTCCTGCAATTAAAGTCAAAAGCGAAGTCTGGCTCCCATAGGAGTCCGGACAGGGCTTACCAGCAGTTGATGTTGAGGACGGAGCCCGGCTCCCGTAGGAGTCCGGCGGATCTTACCGGCGGTTGACGTTGGCGACGAAGCCCGGCTCCCGTAGGGGTCCGGGCTGAGCTCGCAAGGGCTAATCCCACTGAGAACTTCGGCCGTGGGTATTTTATACCCAACACTTTCAAATTTAAAAATTATTTTCAAAATATCAAGCCCTGACCCATCAGCCCAAATACTTAATTAAAAGAATTAAGTGTTGTCTAGTAGGTCTAGAATTATGAATTAAGATCTAAGACAATTGCATAAACTTATGGGTCAATGGGTTAGATGGATTAGGTCCATAATTGGGTTAGACCTAAGGTTAGCTTAAAGAAATGGACTAAATTAGAGTAATTGATCAAATCTAATCAAAAGTTGAATTAGATTAGGTCAAGGATACTCTAGACTCAACTCCAATAGTTGTAGTTGAATGGGTCCATATCTTTAACTAGACCAAGATGGACTTAATTCATGGCTACGCAGTGAAACCCTATTTACTAAGTTGATCAAATTAAAACTAATGAACCGATTAGTGTCTAAGGTAAGTTTGATAGTTTGACCAGTGGTTTTTAAGTGGGAGCTACTCGCAGTGATTTGATCTTTGACGAGTTAATGACTTATCCCCACCACTAATCTCACTTACCTGGCCAACCTGGTGAATTAGATTTTGATTAGATCACTTAGTGATTAGGGCTCACCCATGTCATTAGGTAAATTAGTTTGACTGATTTAGGTGCTCCTAATGCCAGCTTTAATTAAATCTTTTTTAATCTGACTTGGTGAAGTCAGTGGGAGGATTGAAATTGACTGAATATTTTCTTCTCATCTATCCTTTAATAAAATCCTCAAAAATTATTAGGTCCCTAAAAATGATTAAGTTATATTGATAACTAAGTCATAGCCTCCCATTAAGTGAGTGATAATGAGTCCATTAGTTTAATAATCATTGGAGGCCCAAAGGCCTGGTGCTTATTGACTAATGGAATTATCATTCATAATATAATAATTTGGTTTGAGTCTTTCTGATGGTGGTCAGGTTGGCCGGCCAAAGTCGGGCCTGATCATTTATTGGTCCGATTCACCAAATCAAATCATGTTAATGGTTGGACCTAACCAGATCTTTTCAGTGGAGGCCAAAGCCTACTGATTAGGTTCTGGGGAAAAATTAATTACTAGAAGTTGTTTAGAGAAACAACTGGTTATGAACCTATCCATAGATGCACATGGGTTGACCAACCAAAGTTGGGCTCATGTGTAGTCTGTGTGGATTCTAGTACCCACTAAGGAATTAAAGTAATTCCTCGAATTGGAGGTTGAGGCTACCAGTTCGTAAAAATACTGGGAGAAACTTTAGACTAAAGTTCAATAATTTATGTACTAATAGAGGTCTGGTTTTTCTTTATGCAGCTATGGCCACTACCCTGTCGCTCCGGTCATTATTAGATAATGACAAGCTCATGGGACCTAATTTCGATAGCTGGTATCAAAAATTAAAAATCATCCTTGAGCATGAGCGGATCCTTTATGTAGTAACGGATCCGGCACCTGAGGAGCCAGCCCCGAACGTTAGAGGGACGGTCCGAGACACTTATCAAAAGTGGCTCAACGACCGCACCATCGTTCGGTGCATAATGCTGGCAGCAATGAATGATGAGTTCAGTCGCAGATTCGAGAATGCCCAGCCCCAGGAGATGCTTCAAATGTTGAACGACTCCTTTGGCATGCCTGACGACATTGAAAGGCGCAAAACTAGTTGTACCATTTTGAATGATTGGATGAGGGATGGAGCCTCAGTCACTGATCATGTACTGTACATGATCGAAATGATTGAGCGCCTAAGTAAACTGGGCTTTCCTTTGCACGAGCAGCTCGGTAAGGATGCGATCCTTAATTCATTGCCTAAGTCTTTCCTCCCCTTCCTTACTCATTTTCGGATGACAAAGCCTGCAGTGAACTACCATGGCTTGTTGGGCTTGCTGCAGAACTTTGAGAAGGATCACCAGCTCCATAAGGAGTCGGTGAATGTTGTGGGAGGGTCTTCTTTTGGTCGTCGACCCTTTAAGAAAGGGAAGAAGAAGAACAAGAAGAAGAAGAATAAGAAGGTGCAGCTGCATGCTGGGATGTCTGCACAAGGTCAGACCAAGAAGCGCAAGCCCGACAAGAGCCAAGCAGAGTGCTTCTTTTGCAAGAAGCAGGGGCACTGGAAGAGGAACTATCCTCTATACATTGCCTCCCTGGATCCGAACAGGCCGAAGAAGAAGCAAGGTATTTATATGATAACACCTTGTAATTTTTCCATTTGTGATACTACTGCCTGGGTATTGGATACCGGAAGCCCTTATCATATTTGCAATTCGATGCAGGATCTGCAGGTCAGTAGGAGATTTGATGAAGGCGAGAGGTTCCTGAATATTAGAGATGGAAGCAAAGTTTCAGTTCTAGCATTAGGAATCATGAACCTTGTAATCAATTCTCGAAACATAATTCTGAGTGAATGTCACTATTGTCCAAGTTTTTTATTAAATATTATTTCTGTAGGCCTTTTGGCCATGAACGGTTATCAATTTTTAATAACAGAAAAATTTGCAATATCATTTTGAATGGTGTTACAATGTTTGTTGGACAACTTAATAATAGAATTTACTTTCTATCACAATCTGTTAATGTGGTTCAAACCTCCGGTAAATATCCTAAAATAGATAATGTGTCAGAAGTCTACCTTTGGCACTGTAGGCTAGGTCATATCAATAAGAACAGGATAAACAGATTGGCTCAAGAAGGAATTCTTGAAGTAGGTGATTATAAATCACTTCCAACCTGTGAGTCCTGTCTTCTTGGTAAAATGACCAAATCACCTTTTACTGGAAAAGGTGAGTGAGCCAGTGAACTCTTGGGTCTGGTACATTCTGATGTATATGGACCTATGAGCTCAAGTGCAAGAGATGGATATTTCTACTTCATAACCTTCACAAACGACCTATCGAGGTATGGGTATGTCTATTTAATGAAGCATAAATCGGAGTCGTTTGAAATGTTCAAACTATTCCGAAATGAGGTAGAAAAACAAACTGGAAAGTGTATTAAAACTCTTCGATCTGATCGAGGAGGTGAATATCTTTCCAATGATTTTCTGACATATCTTGGAGAGAATGGGATTCTCTCTCAATGGACTCCTCTTGGAACACCACAACATAATGGTGTATCTGAAAGGAGGAATCGGACCTTGTTGGACATGGTTCGATCCATGATGGGGTTTGCTGGTCTGCCGATCTCCCTCTGGGGATATGCGCTCGAATCGACTTGTTACCTTCTAAATAGAATTTCAAGTAAATTTGTAACCAAAACACCATATGAGATATAGATAGGACGTAAGCCAGTACTCTCGCACCTTAGGGTTTGGGGGTGTCCGACTTATGTTAAATGTTTAATTACGGACAAGCTTGGACCTAGGTCTGACAAGTGTAATTTTATAGGGTACCCAAAAGAGACCAAAGGGTATTACTTCTACCTAGCTGATGAGCAAAAAGTATTTGTCAGCCTTAAGGCAATCTTTTTGAAAAAGGAGTTCCTTGGTGAAGGGACTGTTGCCTCTAAGATCGAACTTGACGAAGTTCGACAGGTAGAAAAACTGACACAAGTTGCTGAACCTGAACCGGATTTGGTTAGATCAGATTCGGAGCCCATTGTTCAAGCACCCTTAAGGCGATCTGGTGGAGTACCACGTCAATTGGACAGATACTATGGTTTCTTGGTCCGGGACAGCGATCCTATCGAACTTGATGAAAATGATGAGGATTCGATCACCTACATGGATGCAATGCAGAGACCTGACTCTAAGAAATGGCTAGAGGCCATGAAATCCGAAATGGAGTCTATGAAGGTCAACGATGTGTGGACATTGGTTGACCCACCCGAAGGAGTAAAACCCATAGGGTGTAAATGGGTCTTCAAGAGGAAGAGAGGTGCAGACGGAAAGGTAGAAATCTATAAAGCCCATCTGGTTGCCAAGGGATATCGTCAACGTTATGGTATAGACTATGATGAGATATTTTCTCCTGTGACAATGCTCAAATCCATTCGGATTATGCTTGCGATAGCTGCCCATCTGGACTATGAAATCTGATAGATGGATGTGAAGACAACTTTCCTAAATGGAGAGCTAGATGAAGAGGTGTATATGATACAACCTGAAGGATTCACATCCACAGATGGGTCTAAGGTGTGCAGGCTACAGAGGTCCATTTATAGACTTAAGCAGGCATCACAGAGTTGGAACATACGTTTTGACAAGACGATCAAGACGTATGGCTTCGTAAAGAACGGAGAAGAGCCCTGTATTTATAAGTGGGCTAATGGTTCAGTAGTAGTATTTCTTGTATTGTATGTGGATGACATTCTCTTAATCGGGAATGATGTCCCTGCATTAAAGGGAATAAAGATTTGGCTGTCGTCACAGTTCTCCATGAAGGATCTGGGAGAAGCTTCCTACATCCTAGGGATGAGGATCTACAGGGATAGATCTAAAAGATTGCTTGGTTTATCTCAGTCCACATACATTGATACTATGCTGAAGAGGTTCAGTATGGAGAATTTCAAGAAAGGCTATCTTCCGATAGGCCATAGAATTTCTCTCTCGAAGAGGAATTGTCCGACAACACCTCAAGAGAGAGAGCGTATGGGTAGGATTTCATATGCTTCAGCAGTAGGATCTATCATGTACGCCATGACATGTACACGACCAGATGTGGCATACTCACTAGGGGTAGTGAGTAGATACCAATCTGATCCAGGGGAGAATCACTGGAAGGTTGTTAAAACCATCCTGAAGTATTTAAGAAATACTAAGGACCAGTGGCTTGTTTATGGTGAATCGGACTTGAGACTTATAGGGTTTACAGACTCTAGTTTCCAGTCTGATCACGATGACAACAAAAGTGTGTCGGGATTTATTTTTACCCTTAATGGTAGGGCTATCTACTGAAAAAGTTTCAAACAACACACAGTGGCTGATTCAGTTTGCGAGGCGGAGTATGTCGCTGCATCAGATGCTGCCAAAGAAGCGGTGTGGCTGAAAAAATTCATCACCGAGCTCGGAGTAGCACCCTCCCTTGTTGGTCCAGTTCTACTCTACTGTGACAGCTCTGGAGCCATTGCTCAGGCGAAGGAACCAAAGGCACACCAGCGAACGAAGCATATTCTGCGCCGCTACCATCTCATCCAAAAAATTATGGATCGAGGTGACGTCGATCTTCAGAAGATCGACGGGAAGAAGAACCTGGCTGACCCATTCACTAAAGCCATTGCGGTGAAAGAGTTCGACAACTACATGTCGAAGATGGGTATTAGATACTGCACCGATTGGCTTTAGGCCAAGTGGAAGATTGTTGGGAATAGTGTCTCAAAGCCAATTGTCAACCTGTTGACGGTTGTGCTCATTTTTGTATTTGTATATGAATTATGAATTAATAAAAATTATTTTAATATTTTTCATCACAAAATATTTCATCTTCTAATGAACTCTTATGTTGTGGTGAAGTTCTTAGAACTATTTAGACTCGACAAAGGAGGATTTGTCATTTAGTCCTTAAATCTGTTCGCGACCAAATGATACGTTGTTACCAAGGACGATAACGTTTATCAAGCATAGGTCGTTGTGTGCCATATAGGTTGGTTGTCCTCTTAACCAATGAGTGTGGAGACACTGGTATGGCGTACAGGTGAGATGTAAGGGTACATCTGCACTGAACGTGACAGACTCCGGAGCTATTTCTGCTGTCAAGATTTGCTCCGATGGAATATGGGTATAAATATCCCTCCGACTTGAGACCGCCACGGTGACTTGCAAGCAACTCACTGCACTTAGGCACTGGACTATCTGAATTTTTAATTCAGTGACGAAAGGCTGTTGGGTGTAGTCAAGTACTTGACTTGTCGGTGCGTGTGTCAAGATGGGATTGACCACTCCAGTTTAGGAGCTGTGTACAGTCGTGTTTCAATTTAGCAAAACCTTGGCCAGGGTAGTCCTTGTGAGGAGTCACAGAACTGTTTGAGTTGAGCGCGATTCGGATGATCTGATCAGGGTTGACAGTTTAATCTTGAGTCATCCTAAACACAGGGGTCAAAAAGATGAATTATACAGTAATCATATTCATGTAGGTTCTGAGTGTTGCGATTGTGACTCTTCGACTTATTCGGATGTCGGGTACCATTGCTAGATGGTCACTTCGATTAGTACAGAAATTGATTCCTACACTACTAGCTTAGGTTCGAACCTGCGGGGTCACACACATTAGAGGTTCCTATCTGATCTGATGGCTGATGTAGAATCCTACATGTCTGAGACTCAGTGATCGAGAATCAGGATTCTTTGATCACGAGTTCCACACATTATGGGTACCGGGGTCAAGAGTCCCACTGGTTGGGACTTTTCAATCAGGGTTACATATCGATGAATTCTGATGCTCGATTGTCCATCGGATTTGCACAAAGTATTTATGAGAAGTTTTATTAGTGATTTGATCGCTAATTAACTTAATTTGATTGAGTAATTATTTTTGAATCAAGTCCAATTGAATTGGATTCAGTTGGGTTTGACCCGATTAGGTTAAGAGTTGACCTAATCATCGAGATGGTTTGGTCCCTGATTTGATCAAGGGTTGGGCTTAGTTAATTTCTAATTTGATTAGGATTTTATTGAGCCTAATTAAGTCTAATTAAGTTGGATTTAAATTAGTCTAATTGGACCTAACTTATTTGGTTCAATTAGGTTGGTTTAAATAATGAAACCACCTTGACCCAATCTCTATGCGCCACCTCACTTCCATTGCACCCATTTGAATTCATGAGAAGGAACTTCTCATGAATTTTTTTCTCACACCAAGCCCTCTCCATGCCCCACTTTAATGTGCCAAATGAATGATAAGGATGATTGGTTGGCCATTCAAATTCAAAATAAAGTTTGAATTTGAATGGGCAATCAATTATTGCGCCTTATCCCTTTTTTAACGCCTCATTTATTACATGAGAAAAATATTTCTCATGAAATCACTTCATGCATAATTTAAGCCACGCCTCACATCTTTAGTGGATAAGGGATGAGTTGGTGTCCATTTGAATTCAAATGTGTAATTACTCATCTTTATCCTTTCTTTTGGATAAGACGTTTGACGTTGTTATAAAAGGAGGAGAAGAGTGGGGCATGTAGAAGAAGAATTTTGAAAAAAAAATTTGGGACGTGAGGAAGTCTTGTGCATGAGAAGGAAGTCCATATTCTTCCAAAAGAAAAAAAAATAAAGAAAAGTGGGTGCAAGGTTTCCGATGAGTTTCCTAGAGTTTTAGCCTGGGGTTCGAAAGTGAGAAAGTGAGCTACGAGTGTCGTGAGCCCACAAAATCTTAGGAAGATCTTTAACATCTTCTCAAGCATGTCTGTTGATGATCCAGAGTATCTGAAGAATCGACAGACATCGATCGAAGGAGTTCGATCAGCATCGGCCGTCAAAAGGGCTCTACAATAAGCTAGCACTCGTGAGGAGTCGATCAGATCGGAAGCTTCGTGTGGACGATCTACAGAGGCCAGACATGCTGTGTGGCTGCATCGCAATGATCAGACTCTTCCAACGATGATCAGATTGCGGCGATCTACTATTCGCACAAAGGTATTGTGTTCTGAGCACATTACAGTAAAGTGTTTACTATTCGAATTTGAATTTCAAATTTAAATGAATGCATGCTATATATCATATTTAGATCCTAGTGTAGGATAAATTTATGTTAATTAATTAGATTAATTAATATTTTTCTGCTGTAAAATCATAATTTTGAAAAAGTTTTAAAATTATCATTTTACCCCTTCACTGTTTTTCCCACAATTTCCTCATATCTTGATGTAGGGATTTGATAATGTTTGAAACATGAAAACTTTTCTTGTCGACTAACTTTTTGACTAGGGTATCTTCCAACTAGAGATGAATTAGGCAATATCATAAGAGGAAAGGTTGATATAAGAGTTAAGATTCAACACTTAGAAGAGTTTATCTTTCATATAATTTTCTTGTCATTCTAGAAAACCTTCAACTCTTTTAACTCAAAAGGCAATTCAGCTCATCTTGGAAGATTGGACATCATTAACATCAATGAAATTAATGTACACAAGTATTATCATCAATTATTGAAAGCAAAAAGGACTAAAACTCTACCTTCAAACTATTTTTAGTGTCTTATTTTTTTCCATTGGAAGTACAAGTTGAGCACAATTGAAGGAAGAAATTTCTTCTTCTTTGATTGGATTAGATTTGACTACTTACATTGGATATTAGGATATTGTATATTATTGGTCAACTTAGACAATTAGAAGTTGAGGAAGGAAGAAAATAAGATGATCAAGAATAAAGCAAATTCTTAGTAGCATGATCTATTGAACAAAGTTTGTTAATCACCAAGAAGAATCTATAATTACTAAACTGGACATCCATAAGGAACAGTAAGCCAAAAATCTGCCAAACTATAAAATTTTCTAAAGCCAGTAGGACTTGATATAAAGTGAAGAGATTGGAAGACCAAAAATATTATAGTGGAAAGTTTCAATTGTTCAAATATTTTGACATTAATATAAGAGAAGCCATCTAATATGTGACCTTGGCCTAATCTTAGCAAAAATTGATAGCTATTTTCATCCATGCAATGTCAATTCATAGCTAGAATGTTGCTCCATGAATTGATTTTGATGATTACAAAATATTTGAGGGGGTTACTAATGATTTTGCTTGAAAAAAGATTTATTGTATTTCAGGGATAAAATGATAATTTTATCAAGTTCTGATTCAAAAGCCTCAAGAGCAAGAACAGAAGATTTATGATCTATTGGAGGTAATTTCATATTTTTTAGATATATATTTTGAGAGAAAATCAAGTTTAAAAAAAAAAGGATCGACCCCTGTCAAAAAGGACTGAACGGCACGCTATTTTTGGCTGGAACATCCAAAAGGGACGACCCTATGAGTCGACCCCTGTGCTAGGAGTCGAACCTGGGGTCGATCTCTGTTGTCTGCGTAAGCCAAAGATACTCACTTTCTGTTCTGCGCCACAGAAGTCGATCCCTGTGTAGGGGACGACCTTATGAGTCGACTCCTGAGACGGAAAATCTCCATAATGGCTAGTTTTTTAGCTCATTTTGATCATATTTAATGCTCATTTAATGCTTTTCAATGATTCTAAACCTCTCAAAATTTCTCTCTAGCATCCATTGATGATATAAAGGCACTTAAATGAGGAAAAAAGCAAAGAGATTCAAGCATTCATTTCAGCCCTAAGCAAAAAAGCTCTCTTCAAGCAAAAGAAGCTTTCATTTTCAGTTCACCAACCCCTCAAGAGCTCATTTAAGTCTTCAACAATCTTGAAAAAAATCAGAAAAGCTTCTTCCTTGTTGTGTAAAGTATATTTAAAGTTTTATTTGCTCATTAAAGGAGCTAAACTTATATTTCTTTTCATTAACTCTTATACTCTATTTTTGTCTTGATCTTTAGTTTTGGAAGGGTTTCAAAACTTAGATAGGTTGATCCGAACCTTGAATCAGATTATATTGGATTGGCTTGTACCCGAGAAATAAGTGTTCTAGCTTGGATAGCTAGAGTCAGAGGTACCAACGTTGTATTCTTGTTGAATATATTTTAGTGGATTTAAATTCTCAAATAGAAGCTTGGAAAGTAGATGTAGGTGCAAGGTTGGCACCGAACCATTATAAATCTTAATTATTTATGGTGTGCTTACTTGCTCTCTATCAAAATTTTTTTATTTTCTTGCATTCTTGTATCTTATTTCTATACTTTGCTTAAATCACTTACTTCATATAACTTGCTTATTATTACTTAATCCTTGTAATTCTAAATTAACTTTAAAATTTTAAAAATTCAATTCACCCCCCCTCTTGGGTTGCATAGCTGGACAACAAGTGTTATCAGAGCTCGATGCTCTAGCCCTACTTTGATTTAACCATCAAAGAGCTAAAGATCTATGGCAACTCAAGTTGGTTCTTTACTAGCCGAGAGGCAGTTCACAAACCGACCTTCACTTTTTAATGGGTCAAACTACACCTATTGGAAAGCTCGGATGAAAATTTTTATTCAAGCACATGACTACGATATGTGGAGTATCATAGTTAATGGACCACACACACCCACTAAGATAATTGATAGTGTAGAATCAATCAAACCCGAAAGAGAATGGGATGAGGTTGACAAGAAAATAGCTCAACTCAATGCTAAAATCATAAATATTTTATATTGTACTTTAGATGCTAATGAATTTAATCGTATTTCAACATGCATGTCGACTAAGAAAATATGGGATAGGTTAGAAGTAACACATGAATGCACTAATCAAGTTAAGAAATCAAAAATTAACATGCTTGTGTACAAATATGAACTCTTTAAAATAGAGCATGATGAATCAATAACTAAAATATTTACTCATTTTACGAATATTATTAATAGTCTAAAAAGTCTTGGTAAGTCTTATTCTAACAGTGATCTTGTGAGAAAAATTCTTAGGTCTTTACCAAGGACTTGGGAGGCCAAAGTGACCACAATCCAAGAAGCCAAAGATCCGAATATTTTATCCTTGGAGGAGCTTCTAGAATCGCTAATGACACGAGCTAAATATGAAACAACATCAAGAAGAAGATGTCAAGAAGAAGAGGATAATCGCCCTTAAATCCACTGCTCAACTCGATGAGGAATCCGATGAAACAAAAAATGAAGAGCAAGATGAAGAAATAGCCCTCATCACTAAAAAGTTTAAAAGATTTTTGAAGAAAAGAAAATAAGGGATGAGGAAGAGGCCACCTACAAAAGGAGAGCATAGCAAGGAGAAGGATAAGGAGCAGCTCCTTATTTGTTATGAATGTAAGAAGCTGGGGTACTTTTGTTGGGAAATGTGTCCCAAAAAGCCAATCGTCAAGCTGTTGATGGTTGAGCAACCAAGTATTGTAATTGATTTGTTAATAAATAAAATATATTTGGTATTTTCATCATAAGCTTTCATCTTCTAATGAACTCCGTTGTTATGATGAAGTCCTTAGGACTATTTAAGTTCGATAAAGAGAGGATTTATCGATTAGTCCTTAAAACTGTTCACGACCAAATGATAGGCTGTTAATAAGGACGACAGCTTCTATCGAGCATAGGTCGCTGTAGGCCATATGGGTTGGTTGTCCTCTTAACCAAGGAGTGTGGAGACACTGGTATGGCATACAGGTGAGATGTAAGGGTACATCGTCATTGAACGTGACCAACTCCAGAGCATTCTGCTGTCGAGAATGTCTCTGATGGGATATAGGTATAAGTGTCCCTTAGACTTGAGATCACCTCAGTGACTTGCAAGCAACTCACTGTGCTTTGGTACTGGACTAACTGAATTTCTAATTCAGGGACGGAAGGCTTCTGGGCACAGTCAAGTACTTGCGAAGTCAGAGTGTGATCGAGATGGGATTGACCACTCCAAGAGTTGGAGAAGAATGAGTCGTTGTATTTCAATTTAGCAAAACCTTGGCCAGGGTAATCCATCAGATGGATTTGATATTTTGAAATACAATGTGGACAACCTGATCAGAGTTGACAGTTGAGCTCTGGGGTGTCCTATGATCATTTTGGTCAAGGGGATGAATTATATGAAAACTATATCCGCATGGGTTCTAAGGATGTTGTTCTACACATTCGACCTATCCGGACGTCGGGTACCATTGCTAGATGGTCACTTCGATTGGTATAGAAATTTATTTTTATGCTACCGGCTTAGGTTCGGACCTATGAGGTCACACACATTAGAGTTCATGATCCGATCGAATGGTTGATCAACGATTAAGAATCATTATAGGGTTAAATAATCAATACGATTGACATTTAACCCAGTGCAAGTGTTGCAGGAGGATCGATTAGCAATTTGATTGCTAATTGACTTAATTTGATTAAGCCAATGGGCTGAGATTAAGTCTAATTAAATATAATTTAATTAGATTTGGTTTGGGCTTGATTGGATCAAGTCCAATTGGTTTATTGGATAAGCCAAGTGCAAGGAAAGACTAGTCCTAGTTCAACTAGGACTTGGGTCAATCTAATTTCTAATTTGATTAAAAAATTAAATCAGATTTAAATCTAATTTAATCTGATTAAATTAGGTTCTTAATTAGGTTAAAACATATTTTAATTGGGTTGATCTAATTTTGATTTGATTTGGTTTGGGAAACCAAATTAAAACAAGTTATGAGACAGAATCCTAGTAGGACTAGGATTCCACCTTGCGCCACATAAACCTTCTCCACGCCCTCTCTCTTATTCAACGCCAATCTCCACTTATTTTGTGCGACAAAAGCCCTCTCCCAGATCTCTCCCACGTTCAAAAAAGGTCTCCTCTCTTCTTTCTTACATGGAAGGTGATTTGGATCAAATCTAAAAGGAATAAGTTTGGATTTCGAATTCTATGAGATAGAGTTTTAGAAATCCAAAACTCTTTCAATTTTGCACCGAATTTATCCAAATTTTTTTTGGAATTTTTGGGCTTTTAGGGTTTACATTTCACACCCTTTTCTGGTGATCCATGCATGAAAATATGGAGGAGGTGCTCAAGAGTTGGGCGTCCCTTAACTTGCCATGTTTGGATAAGCCTTGACTAGGTGTTTGACCTAGACAAGGACTCTATCATATCTCTCTATATAAGACGAGTTTCTTCGTGAAATTTCAAGGGAGATAGATATTTGAGAGGCCTTTCTTCCATCCAAAAATTAGAGAGAAATACCTTTGGGTCGTGGAGATATAAAAGATGCAAGTTTGGGTGTCTAGAGAGAAAAACGTGAAGAAGAAGAGGGTCTTCTTCTAGGGTTTTTATTTTCATATCTTTCCTCCTTCCATCTTGAGTTTCATGAGAGCATCTCAGATCTGAAACTCCTCCTTCTACTTTTCATCTTTGGAAGAGTCCAAATCAAGAAGAAGGAGGCACCTGATCAACCATCAAAGAAGGATCAGCGCAGTACTAGCATACTGTGCTGATTTCCTAAAGCAGGACTTCTGATCGAGATTCGTGGGCTCGTGTGGATGACTCCTAGAGGCCGGATGCGTGTGCGGCTTGCAACATCATCCTTAAGCCCGGATCAACGAGGTTAGAGCATCTAACTTGCAAGGTAATAGATCTGATCTATTATTTAATACATACATTAGATGTAGCTAGTATAGAAACATGTTGATATGATCAACATGTAGTTCATACTATATTTATATATATTTTAATTTTTGATTTAATGCTATGTAATAATCATGTAATAGGATCTTAGATCTAGGGATTTTCTGATCTTAAAAAATAAATTTTGATTTATTTTAGTCTTTCGCTGTATGATCTTGAAAAAGTTTCAAGATCTAACCCTGAAACCCTAGATCTGGTTCCTACAATTGGTATCAGAGCCTAGGTTCTTTATTACATGACTATTTATACATGCTTAGATTATTTTTTAGATTAGATCTAATTTATAATCTGATTATTAAATCTGAAATTAAAATTTTAGATCAATCACAAACTGCAAGGTTGTCCTGCTGTAAGGTTTACCCCTTACAGTGCAAAGGTTGTCCTAGTTTGTGTAGATCTATCTTTAATCATAAATTTGTTAGATATGATCTAGATTAAATTTATGATTTATTAGATTTAAAAGATATTTAAATCTGAAATAAAATCTCTTTGTTAATAATTTTTATGCAAAGAAATTATTTAAAGTTGAAATTGTTTCAATTACATGAACCTGTTTAGATTAGATCTAAAGTAGTTTCATGTTTATTTCACTTGCATCTTGATTATGAATCAAACATGCAATATGATTGGTAAAATCATATTGTAAAATTATTTTACAAATATGAAAATTATTTTTTGAAAAGCCGAACCCAACCCTCAGCCCAAAACTTAATTAAGAATTAAGAAGTTGTTTGATTAGGTTCTAGGATTGTGAATTGAAGAACCTAAGACACAAATCATAACACATTGGGTTAATGGGTTAGTGGAAATTAGGTCCATTAATTGGGTGAGACCTATGGTTAGATTAAAGATGGACTTAATTAGAGAATTGACTAAATCTAATCAATTGTTGTCTTAGATTAGGTCAAGGATTCTCTAGATCAATTACAATAGTTGTAGTTGGTCAAGTCCATGTCTTTAACGAGAACCAAATGGACTTGATTCTTGGCTAAGCGGTCTAGCACGAACTGTTAGGTTGATCTAATTGAAACTAATTAAACCAGTTGGTGTCTAAGGTAAACCAGACCGGTGGTTTTTAATTGGGAGCCCGCTTACCTGGCCATTCATGATGGTGTCTAAGGCAAGCTTTGGCAGACCCTCCCACTGATCGAACTTACCTGGCCTCTTGGTGAAATTATGTTTTGATCGGATCACTTGACTATTCGAGCTGACCCATGTCGGCTAGGTAAATCAGTGTGACTGATTTAGGTGCTCCTAGACCAGCCCTTTTAATGGTCTCCCTTAAGCTGACTTGGTGAAGTCAGTGGGAGGATCATGATAAGCTGGTTCATCTGACCTCATCCTCTATATTATTTAATCCTCTAAAATTATTAGGTCCTTAAAATGATAAAGTTATGGAGATAACTGAGTCATAGCCTCCCATTAAGGTGTTTGATAATGAGTCCATGAACTCAATAATCATTGCAGACCCAAAGGCCTGGTGCTTGTTGACTAATGGAATTATCACTCATCATATGATGACTTGAAAGTGTCTCTCTAATGGTGGTTAGGTGAGCCAACCAAAGTTGGGCTTAATCATTCGTTGGTTAGATACACCAAGTATGATCATGTTAAGGTTGGACCTAACCGGATCCTTACAGTGGAGGCCAAAGCCTACTGATTAGGTTTCTGGGGCAAAATTAAAATTACTAGAAATTGTTTAGAGAAACAATTGGTTATGAACCTACCCTTAGATGTACATGGGTTGGCCAACCAAAGTTGGGCTTGTGTGCAGTCTAAGTGGATTCTAGTACCCGCTAAGGAATTAGGGTAATTCCTCGAGTTGGAGGTAGAGGCTACCAATTCGAATAAAATAGTGGGAGAAACCTTTTGATTAAAGTCTAAATCTTTAGGTTTAATGAATCAATTACTAATTAGGTTATGGTTCTCCTTTGTGCAAATATGGCCACTTTTCTATCGCTCCGATCATTGTTGGACAATGATAAGTTGGTGGGACCCAACTTCGGTAGCTGGTATCGAAAGTTGAAGATAGTCCTGAAGCATGAACGGATCCTATATGTGATAATGGATCCTGCACCTGAGGAGCCAGCTGTCAATGCACATGGAACAGTCAGAGACACTTACCAGAAGTGGCTCAGTGATCGGACCACGGTGCGCTGTATCATGCTGGCTGCTATGAGCGACGAGTTCAGTCGCAGATTCGAGATGGCTCAGCCAAAGGACATGCTTCAAGTGTTGGAGGATACCTTTGGCACACCCGATGACGTAGAGAGGCACAAGACTAGTTGTGCCATCTTCAATGCCAAAATACGGGATGGAGTCTCTGTCACTGATCATGTATTGTACATGATCGAGCTGATGGAACGATTGAGCAAGCTCGGCTTTCCCTTGCATGAACAGCTTGGAAAAGATGCAATACTGAACTCGCTGCCCAAGGCTTGTCTCCCATTCCTCACTCATTACAGAATGACAAAGCCTGAAGTAAACTACCATGGGTTAATGGGGTTGCTTCAGAACTTTGAGAAGGATCACCAACTCCTCAAGGAGTCGGTGAACTCAGTGAACTCAGTGGGAGGTTCATCTTCTGGTTCTCGACCCTTTGAGAAAGAAAAGAAGAACAAGAAGAAGAAAGTCAAGAAGGTGCAAGTTCAGGCTGGACATCTGTGTAGAGCCAGACCAAAAAGATCAAGCCTGATAAGAGTCTATTCTACTGGCAAGCACCCTAGATTAGATAGTGTGTCAAATATCTACTTATGGCATTGGAGGCTAGGTCATATAAATAAGAACAGAATAAACAGGTTGACTCAAGAGGGAATCCTCAAAGTCAGTGATTGTGAATCACTTCCAACCTGTGAGTTCTGTCTTCTTGGTAAAATGACCAAGTCACCTTTTACTGGAAAAGGTGAGAGAGCTACTGAGCTCTTGAGCCTAGTACATACTGATGTATGTGGGCCCATGAGCACCAGTGCTAGAGGTGGATATTTCTACTTCATAACTTTCACGGATGACCTATCCCCATATGGATATGTCTATCTGATAAAACATAAGTCGGATTCATTTGAAATGTTCAAACAATTCCGAAGTGAAGTAGAAAAACAAACTAGGAAGAGTATTAAAACTCTTCGATCTGATCGAGGAGGAGAATACCTTTCTAGTGAATTTCTCGCATATCTAGGAGAGAATGGGATTCTCTCCCAATGGACTCCTCCAGGAACACCACAGCATAATGGTGTGTCTGAAAGGAGGAATCGGACTCTGTTAGACATGGTCCGATCCATGATGGGTTTTGCTAGCTTGCCGATATCCTTCTGGGGATATGCACTCGAATTGGCTTGTTATCTATTAAATAGGGTTCCAAGTAAGTCTGTAATTAAGACTCCATATGAGATATGGACGGGACGTAAGCCAGCACTTTCACACCTTAGGGTCTGAGGATGCCCGGCCTATGTCAAACGATTAGTCACAGACAAACTTGGACCTAGATCTGACAAATGCTCATTCATAGGGTACCCCAAAGAGACAAAAGGATATTTTTTCTACCATGCTGATGAACAAAAGGTGTTCGTCAGCCTTAAGGCAATCTTTTTAGAAAAGGAGTTCCTTGGTGAAGGAACCGTTGCCTCTAAGGTTGAACTTGATGAAGTTCAACAGGTAGAAGGACCGACACCAATAGCTGAACCTGAGTCAGATATGATTAGATCAGATCTGGAGCCCAATATACCTGTACCATTAAGGCGATCCGGTAGAGTACCGCGTCAGTCGGAAAGATACTACGGTTTCTTGATCCGGGATGGTGATCCCATTGAACTTGATGAGAATAATGAGGATCCGATCACCTATATAGATGCTATGCAGAGACCTGATTCCGAGAAATGGCTTAAAGCCATGAAATCCGAAATGGAGTCCATGAAGGTCAACAATGTATGGACATTGGTTGACCCACCTGAAGGGGTTAAACCCATTGGGTGTAAATGGGTCTTCAAAAGGAAGAGAGGCGCAGACGGAAAGGTGGAGACCTATAAAGCCCGTCTGGTTGCCAAGGGGTATCATCAACGTTATGGTATTGACTATGACGAGAATTTTCTCCTGTGGCAATGCTCAAATCTATTCGGATAATGCTTGCAATAGCTGCCCATCTAGATTATGAGATCTGGCAGATGGATGTAAAGATAGCTTTTCTTAATGGAGAGCTGACTGAAGAGGTGTATATGATACAACCTGAAGGGTTTACATCCACAGATGAGTCCAAGGTGTGCAAGCTTCAGAGATCCATTTATGGATTGAAGCAAGCTTCTCGGAGTTGGAACATGCGTTTTGATAAGGTGATCAAAACGTATGGCTTCATTAAGAATGGAGAAGATCCCTGCATCTATAAATGGGCAAATGGTCCAGTTGTGGTATTCCTTATCTTGTACGTGGATGACATTCTCTTAATCGAGAATGACATCCCCGCACTATAGGGAATAAAAGTTTGGTTGTCATCACAGTTCTCCATGAAGGACTTGGGTGAAGCATCCTACATCCTAGGGATGAAGATCTATAGGGATAGATCTAAAAGGATGCTTGGGTTATCCCAGTCCATGTACATAGACACTGTGCTGAAGAGGTTCAGCATGGAGAATTCCAAGAAGGGCTATCTACCGATAGGCCAAGGAATTTCTCTCTCTAAGAAGGATTGTCCGACAACTCCTGAAGAGAGAGAGCGTATGAGTAGAGTCCCATATGCTTCAGCCGTGGGATCTATCATGTACGCCATGACATGTACAAGACCAGATGTGGCATACTCACTAGGAGTAGTGAGTAGATACCAATCTGATCTTGGAAAAAACCACTGGAAAGTGGTTAAAGCCATCCTTAAGTATTTGAGAAATACTAAGGACCAATGGTTGGTTTATGGCGAGTCAGATCTGAAACTTGTGGGGTTCACAGACTCCAGCTTTCAATCTGACCATGATGATAGCAGGAGTGTGTCGGGTTATATCTTTACTCTGAATGGTGGAGCCATCTGCTGGAAGAGTTCCAAGCAGCATACTGTGGCGGACTCTGTTTGTGAAGCGGAGTACATCGCAGCATCGGATGCCGCGAAGGAAGCTGTGTGGCTGAGGAAATTCATCAATGAGCTTGGAGTAGTATCCTCCTTCGATGGTCCAGTCCTGCTCTACTGCGATAGCACTGGTACCATAGCTCAGGTGAAGGAACCCAAAGCACATCAGCGGACGAAGCACATCTTGCACCGCTTCCACCTGGTCCGAGAGATCGTGGATCGAGGTGACGTCGACCTTCAGAAGATCGACTGAAAGGAGAACCTAGCCGACCCCTTCACTAAAGCCCTAGCAATAAAGGAGTTCGACAACCACAAGTCGAAGATGGGTATTAGATACTGTACCGAGTGGCTTTAGGACAAGTGGGAGTTGTTGGGAAATGTGTCCCAAAAAGCCAATGTCAAGCTGTTGACGGTTGAGCAACCAAGTATTGTAATTGATTTGTTAATAAATAAAATATATTTGGCATTTTCATCATAAGCTTTCATCTTCTAATGAACTCCGTTGTTATGATGAAGTCCTTAGGACTATTTAAGTTCGATAAAGAGAGGATTTATCGATTAGTCCTTAAAACTGTTCACGACCAAATGATAGACTGTTAATAAGGACGACAGCTTCTATCGAGCATAGGTCGCTGTAGGCCATATGGGTTGGTTGTCTTCTTAACCAAGGAGTGTGGAGACACTGGTATGGCATACAGGTGAGATGTAAGGGTACATCGTCATTGAACGTGACCAACTCCAGAGTATTCTGCTGTCGAGAATGTCTCTGATGGGATATAGGTATAAGTGTCCCTTAGACTTGAGATCACCTCAGTGACTTGCAAGCAACTCTCTGTGCTTTGGTACTGGACTAACTGAATTTCTAATTCAGGGACGGAAGGCTTCTGGGCACAGTCAAGTACTTGCGAAGTCAGAGTGTGATCGAGATGGGATTGACCACTCCAAGAGTTGGAGAAGAATGAGTCGCTGTATTTCAATTTAGCAAAACCTTGGCCAGGATAATCCATCAGATGGATTTGATATTTTGAAATACAATGTGGACAACCTGATCAGAGTTGACAGTTGAGCTCTGGGGTGTCCTATGATCATTTTGGTCAGGGGATGAATTATATGAAAACTATATCCGCATGGGTTCTAAGGATGTTGTTCTACACATTCGACCTATCCGGACGTCGGGTACCATTGCTAGATGGTCACTTCGATTGGTATAGAAATTTTTTCTATGCTACCGGCTTAGGTTCGGACCTATGAGGTCACACACATTAGAGTTCATGATCCGATCGGATGGTTGATCAACGATTAAGAATCATTATAGGGTTAAATAATCAATACGATTGACATTTAACCCAGTGCAAGTGTTGCAGGAGGATCGATTAGCAATTTGATTGCTAATTGGCTTAATTTGATTAAGCCAATGGGCTGAGATTAAGTCTAATTAAATATTATTTAATTAGATTTGGTTTGGGCTTGATTGGATCAAGTCCAATTGGTTTATTGGATAAGCCAAGTGCAAGGAAAGACTAGTCCTAGTTCAACTAGGACTTGGGTCAATCTAATTTCTAATTTGATTAGAAAATTAAATCAGATTTAAATCTAATTTAATCTGATTAAATTAGGTTCTTAATTAGGTTAAGACCTATTTTAATTGGGTTGATCTAATTTTGATTTGATTTGGTTTGGGAAACCAAATTAAAACAAGTTATGAGACAGAATCCTAGTAGGACTAGGATTCCACCTTGCGCCACATAAACCTTCTCCACGCCCTCTCTCTCTTATTCAACGCCAATCTTCACTTATTTTGTGTGACAAAAGCCCTCTCCCAGATCTCTCCCACGTTCACAAAAGGTCTCCTCTCTTCTTTCTTACATGGAAGGTGATTTGGATCAAATCTAAAAGGAATAAGTTTGGATTTCGAATTCTATGAGATAGAGTTTTAGAAATCCAAAACTCTTTCAATTTTGCACCGAATTTATCCAAATTTTTTTTGGAATTTTCGTGGCTTTTAGGGTTTACATTGTACACCCTTTTCTGGTGATCCATGCATGAAAATATGGAGGAGGTGCTCAAGAGTTGGGCGTCCCTTAACTTGCCATGTTTGGATAAGCCTTGACTAGGTGTTTGACCTAGACAAGGACTCTATCATATCTCTCTATATAAGATGAGTTTCTTCATGAAATTTCAAGGGAGATAGATATTTGAGAGGCCTTTCTGCCATCAAAAAATTAGAGATAAATACCTTTGGGTCGTGAAGATATAAAAGATGCAAGTTTGGGTGTCTAGAGAGAAAAACGTGAAGAAGAAGAGGGTCTTCTTCTAGGGTTTTTATTTTCATATCTTTCCTCCTTCCATCTTGAGTTTCCTGAGAGCATCTCAGATCTGAAACTCCTCCTTCTACTTTTCATCTTTGAAGAGTCCAAATCAAGAAGAAGGAGGCACCTGATCAACCATCAAAAAGGATCAGCGCAGTACTAGCATACTGTGCTGATTTCCTGAAGCAGGACTTCTGATCGAGATTCGTGGGCTCGTGTGGATGACTCCTAGAGGCCGGATGCATGTGCGGCTTGCAACATCATCCTTAAGCCTGGATCAACGAGGTTAGAGCGTCTAACTTGCAAGGTAATAGATCTGATCTATTATTTAATACATACATTAGATGTAGCTAGTATAGAAACATGTTGATATGATCAACATGTAGTTCATACTATATTTATATATATTTTAATTTTTGATTTAATGCTATGTAATAATCATGTAATAGAATCTTAGATCTAGAGATTTTCTGATCTTAGAAAATAAATTTTGATTTATTTTAGTCTTCCGCTGTATGATCTTGAAAAAGTTTCAAGATCTAACCCTGAAACCCTAGATCTGGTTCCTACAACTTTAGGTTTGAATGTCCATAACTTAAGAAGGGCCCCAAGAAGTACAAGAAAAAGGTTATGGTGGCTACATGGAGTGATAGTGATGAGTCAAGCTCCGAAGAAGAAGATTCATATGAACAAGCCAACTTGTGCCTTATGACATATGAAAATGAGGTAAACGCTGAAACTCCTAATGACTTTACTTTCGAAGAACTTCGAGAAGTATTTTATGATTTAGTTGATGATCTAAAGAAGTTAGGAGTAAAGAACAAAGAATTAAAATCAAAGAATCAATCTTTGCTAAAAGAAAATGAGATTATTTCAAATGAAAAATTGGTCTTGACACAAGAAAATCTGAACTTGAAAAATAAAATTGCTAAGTTAAAATCTATAGTAGAAAAGTTCACTCTAAGTTCAAATAAACTTCAAATGATATTTGATAACCAAAAGGTCATTTATAATAAAGTCGGTCTTGGCTACAACCCTTTAAAGAAACAAAAATTTTTGAAAAATATCTTTGTGAACTCATCAAGTAATAAGTTTTCAAATATTACTTGCATTAAATATGGTAAAGTAGGATACAAATCCTATACATATTTCTCTAGCAAATCTGAAAATTCTAATGTGAAGAAAATATAGATTCCAAAAGGAACCATTATGACTAACCAAAGAGGACCCAAGAAAACTTGGGTACCTAAAGTCAAAATTTAATTTTTATATGTAGGTATGTCTTATGTCCCAAGGAATAAATCAAAAATAATATCTTGATAGTGGATGCTCAAGACACATGACCGGTGATGAATCCCAATTCATTACACTTGATGTAAAAAATGAAAGAATTGTCACCTTTGGAGATAATAGCAAAAGAAAGATCATCGGTATAGGTAATATTAGTATCACTCTCTTCAAGTATATTAAAAATATTTTATTAATAGATGGTTTGAAACATAATCTATTAAGCATTAGTCAATTCTATGACAAAGGGTATAAAGTTATTTTTGAATCTTCATTATGCATAGTAACTAGTTCCAATGATGAAGGCATTAAATTTGTTGGGCATAGACATGATAATATTTATATGATAGATTTGAATGATCTTTTCAAGATAAACATGCAATGCCTAGTAGCCTTGAATGCCAAAATTAATGAGACTAGTTGGCTTTCGCACCGTAGGCTTGCACATATTAGTATGCATTCACTTTCAAAACTTATTAAAAAAAATTGATTACCGATTTACCTAAATTAAATTTTGAAAAGGATAGAATTTGTGATGCATGCCAACTAGGTAAACAAACAAAAGTTTCATTCAAATCTAAAAACATTATTTCAACTTCTAGACCGTTAAAATTATTGCATATAGATTTATTTGGACCCATTAGAACTACTAGTTTAGGTAGAAAATGATATGGCTTTATCATTATTGATGATTTCTCTCATTCTACATGAAATTTTTTTTTGGCACATAAGGATAAAATTTTTCATGTGTTCTCAAAATTTTATCGAAGAGTTACTAATAAAAAAATTTTTTTAATTCAAACTATTCGAAGTGATCATGGAATCGAATTTGAAAATCAAGATTTTAAAAATTTTATAATGAAAAAAGCATTGACCATAACTTTTCAGCACCTAGGATACCCCACAAAATGGGGTAGTAGAAAGAAAAAATAGAATTCTTAAAAAAATGGCCCGTACCATACTGTATGAAAGCAATCTTCCAAGATACTTTTGGGCGAAAGCAATTAACACGGCATGTTATATTTTAAACCATACTTTAATTAGACTAATTCTAAAGAAAACACCCTATGAGCTTTGGAAAGGAAGAAAACTAAACATTATATTTTTTCATATTTTTGGTTATCGATATTTTATTTTGAACAATGGTAAAGAGAGATTAGAAAAATTTGATGCAAAATCTGATGAAGCTATTTTTCTTGATTACTTCTCATCTAGCAAAGCTTTTAAAGTTTTCAACAAAAAATACTTTAGTAGTAGAAGAGTCAATACATGTTATTTTTTATGAGACTAATGATCTTCCTTCAAGAAAGAGTGAAAGTATTGATGATGCGGATCCTCTTATAGAAGGGATGAAGGAGCTCACCTAAAAGACTCAACAATTCAAAATGAAGAAGAACATGAAAACAAACAAGAGGATGAAAGTGAAGAACAACAAGAATAGCCTCAAGGTACAAATAATCTACCCAAAGAATAGAGGTATGATCATAATCACCCCAAAGAATTAATCATTGGTGATCCTACACATAGAGTAAGAACTCGTTCTACACTTAGAAATGCATACAATCATTTTGTATTTGTTTCTCATTTTGAACCTAAAATCATAGATGAAGCTGAAAAAGATTATAATTGGATAAATACAATGCAAGAGGAACTTAATCAATTCGAAAGAAATAATGTATGGATTTTAGTATCAAGACCTAAAAATTATCCAGTAATTGGCACAAAATAGGTATATAGGAATAAATTGGATGAACATAGAAATGTAATTAGGAATAAAGCAAGACTGGTTGCAAAGGATTATAATCAAGAAGAAAAAATTAATTTTGATGAGACCTTTGCACCTGTTGCTAGATTAGAAGCAATTAGGCTTTTACTTGCATATGCATGCTTTATGAATTTTAAGTTATTTTAAATGAATGTCAAAAGTACTTTTTTAAATGATTATATTGCTAAAGAAATATATGTAGAACAACCCTCTGATTTTAAAATTTATACTTTTTCTAATTATATTTTCAAATTAAACAAAGTATTATATGGTTTAAAGCAAGCACCTAGAGCTTGATATGAAAGGTTAAGTAAATTCTTACTTAATAATGATTTTTAAAGAGAAAATATAGATACAACCCTTTTCATTAAAAGAAATCATGATGATATCTTAGTTATACAAATATACGTTGATGACATTATATTTGAGTCTACTAATAAAACTCTTTGTCAAGATTTTGCTAAGCTCATGCAGGAGGAGTTCGAGATGAGCATGATGGGAGAACTTACATTCTTCCTCGGACTCCAAATCAAACAAACAAAAGAAGGGATCTCCATTATCCAAAGTAAGTACATAAGAGAACTACTCAAAGGATTTGGAATGGAGGGCTCCAAAATAATTGGTATCCTCATGAGCCCATCATGTAAGCTTGATAAGGATGAAGGAGGTAAAAATGTAGACTCAAAACTTTATAGAGGTATGATTGGTTTTTTATTGTATTTAACTGCTAATAGATCAGATATTATATTTAGTGTTTGTCTATGTGCACGCTTTCAATCAAATCCAAAAGAATAACATTTAAATGTAGTTAAAATTTTTTTAAATATTTAAAAGGTACACAAACTCTAAAATTATGGTATTCTAAGGACTCATCAATTGACTTAATAGAATATTCAGATATCGATTTTGCTGGATGTAGATTAGATAGAAAAAGTACTAGTAGAACTTGCCAATTTCTAAGAGTTAACTTAATCTCTTGATTTAGCAAGAAGCAAAATTCGATGGCACTGTCTACGACCGAGGCTGAATACATTGCAGTCGGAAGTTGCTGTGCTCAAATCTTATGGATTAAGCAACAACTTGAGGACTTTGGCATCAAACTCAATAAAACTCCCATAAGATATGATAACACTAGTGCCATTAATCTAACTAAAAATCTAATTCAGCACTCTAGATCAAAGTATATTGAAATTAGACATCATTTCATAAGAGAATATATCCAAAATAATGATATAATTCTTGATTATATTTGTACTGAAAAATAATTGACTGACATCTTTACCAAGGCCTTAAGTGAAGATAGATTTTGTAAAATTAGGAGAGAACTAGGAATCCTTGATCCATCAGCTTAAGTATCTTTCTGATTCTAAGTTCTTTTTATTAAAATTTTATCGAACCAAATTTTGAGCTCAATCCTCTTCTCTCCTTTCTTAAAAGCTCAAAACTATCCTTCATATGATCAATCTCTTAAATAGATACCCTTCTCTCAAGTTTCAAATTTTTATGAAATTTTTTATTATTTTTTTTGAATTTTTCTAGCCATGAGTTGACCCCTGGGGTCGACCCTAGGGTAAACTTGTAATTTTTATTAAAATCCATCAGGCACTCTATTTTATTAAAAAATCTCCATTAGTTAAGAGGCTGACCCTTTTTCTTTCATCTTTCTCTTCACACCGAACAAAAATCCCCTCCCTCTCCTCTCTCTCAATCATAAAAATTCTCTTAAAATCTCTCTTCCCACCAGGTTTCCCCCTTCAAATCGCCCTTTTAGGAACTAAATCTCTTTTCTTTTTCTTTTTCGTTTGGGCGGATCAAGCTTATCCTAGCTTCAAACCCTCTTCTCCAAACTGACGGTCTATCTCCCAAAAATTCTTATTTTTTCCTCTAAAATCCTTTTCACTTTACCTCTGATTAGGTCTCCTAAGCTGTTTGCAAATATCTTTTGTCCGAAATGGCTCCCAAATTGAAGCTACTGCAGAGAAGAAAGTCTACTCGTGGGTTAGAGGAGGAAGTGCACAGAAAAAGAATGGCAGCCGAGTCCTCTCCTGCTCCAACCTCAGTTCTAGATCCTGCTCCAGCTTCTTCACTGTCCCCACTTAGTTCAAGCAAGGTACCACTCTCCAATCGAAAAGTAAAATTTGGAAAGAATATAGATTTTAAGTTTTTTGAAAAAGAGGGATTCTCAATTGGATCAAAAATTAAAAGTCAAGAATGGAAGTTTTACTGTCTATTGAAGAAAAAAACTTATGTTGATTTGGTCAGAGAGTTCTATTTAAATTTAAGTTACTACAATAGAACAATAAAGTCTTCAGTGAAAGGTGTTAACATTGTTCTTGATCCATTGCTTTTGGGACAAATCTTACACTTGTCTTGTGAAGGTTATACTCATATGGAGCTCCCAATCAAAGAAGAGAGACTAAGTGTTATTTTAGAGAAAGTATTTACTGAAAATTTAAATAAATTAGAAACAAGGATACTTTCAGTAGAAATGAGATTTTTGCATCACATGGTAACCAAACTTTTTGTCCCTAGGAGTGGCAGGTATAACCTCTTATCTGGTAGGGATATATGCATCATGTACCATGTGATCACCGAGACCCCCTTGAACCTTCCTACTCTGATGATTGAGGCCATGAGAGAGATCCTAAATAGGTCTCAAACTCACCTGCCTTATGGTATGGCACCCACCTTGGTCTTTAGGAGGTTCGGAGTCTGTTTTGAGGGAGAGGCAATCACTAGATTATCACATTCTGACACCATCAACCATCATACACTGCACCGCATGAGTTTTTCAAAGACTGATGGTGGTTGGTCGAAGGGTGTTCAGGAGAGAGCAGAGGAGGAGGGACCATCTTCACTTCCTCGTGATCACAGAGTATCTCCTGATATTCAGTTTGTATCTGATCACGAGGCTGGTCCCTCAGAGTCAGTAAGGAGGGATACTTCTGTACCATAGTTAGGGAGTAGAGTAGATTCTTTAGTGATCAGACTTGCAGACGATTAGATTCAGTTGATTTTCCAACAGGTTGCTTCTATCTTATCCCAGCAGTTTGCCACCTCAAGTTTTACTCAGAGGATGACATCTCAGACTGTTTCAGACCAGACTATGATCTCTCATGTCTCTACTATCTTTCAGATGCTTATAGCTCAGTCTGCACTACTTGAGGAGCTTGAGGGATGTATTCTAAGACTAACGGATAGAGTTTTAAATTTGCAAAGCCAAGTATTAGCCTTAGCCCATCTCCAACCGTAAGAGAACATCACGGAGGTCTCCAACCTGTCTATAGAGACGACTAGGCTTCGAGGTGTTTTGGAGAGTGGCTTTGATTTTTTGAGGAGAGAGATCAGGGACTCCAGTGAGGCTGTCTCTACTCAGATTGGTACCTTAATGCAGTCCATGTCAAGGGCTTTGGAACAATTGGACACCATCAGACTTGTTCTCCTAGCACAGCCCATATCTTCCCAGGCTCCAGGACTTTCTCGCCCTTCTGCTCGTGTCGGTACTTCTACCCATGGCCGAGGCAGACGTGGTCGAGGATGTGCTCGTGACTTTGATCTTGAGTCTCCTCATCATATCTCTGACTCTTCTGATTCTGACGCCTCTAGCCATGATAATTATTAGATCTAGCATAGTTAGTCTTTTATGTCTAGGATCTAACTTATATCCTTTGTATTTGTTGGCTGATTGACTCATGGATAGTTATATTTTTTGTTACACATGACTTTTGTATGGCCTATATATTTTGACTTGACTCTTATGTATTGTGATACTCATGTATCTGATAACTCTTCAATCATATTTTATATATATATATATATATATATATGCTTTTAACTTCTATGAATGTTATTTGGATTGATTTTTATGAATGACATCAATTGAAATATCTTAATTATGTGATATAAAAAATACCTCATATATGTGCTATAAAATATTATGAATGACAATATCTTTTATATGAACAAATTAAAATATCCTTTATAATTACTATAGTGAGGGGGAGTCTTTTTTATTTTTCTTTAAAAATCCCTTAAGATCTTAATTGATGTTGTTAAAAAGGGGGAGTAGAGAAATAAATAAAATCGGACAATAAACAAATGTGTCAAAGAAAATAATCTTATAAATAATTTTTAAACTAATCTTCAAACTACTCATGATGTATTCTATTCAAATAATTGGCTATAATGTTTAAGTGATGCATCTACATAAATTTAAAATTCTAAATCAATGCTTTATATATGTTATATTTTGCTTTTGCTCAAGTATTTTGTCATCATCAAAAAGGAGGAGATTGTTGCTCCATGAATTGATTTTGATGATTACAAAATATTTGAGGGGGTTACTAATGATTTTGACTTGAAAAAAAATTTATTGTATTTTAGAAAAAAAATCAAAATTTTATCAAGTTCTAATTCGAAAGCCTCAAGAGTAAGAATAGAAGATTTGTGATCTATTGAAGGTAATTTTATATTTTTTAGATGTATATTTTGAGAGAAAATCAAGTTTAAAGAAAAGGACCGACTCCTAGGTCGACCCCTGTCAAAAAGAGCTGAACGGCATGCTATTTTTGACTAGCACATCCAAAGAGGATGACCCTATGAGTCAACCCCTGTGCCAAAGGTTGACCCCAGGGTCGATCTCTGTTGTCTGTGCAAGTCAAAGTTACAGAACAATCACTTTCTATTCTGCGCCACAGAGGTCGACCCTTGGGGGTCGACCCCTGTGATGGAAAATCTCCATAACGGCTAGTTTTTTAACTCATTTTAGCCATATTTAATACTCATTTAATGCTCTCTAATGGCTCTAAACTTGTCAAGATTTCTCTCTAGCATCCATTAAAGATATAAAGGCACTTAAAGGAGAGAAAAAGCAAAAAGATTCAAGCACTCATTTCAGCCCTAAGCAAAAAAATCCTCTTCAAGTAAAAGAAGATTTCATTTCAAGTTCACCAATCCCTCAAGAGCTCATTCAAGTCTTCAACAACCTTGAGAAAAATCAAAAAAGCTTCTTTCTTATTGTGTAAAGTGTACTTAAAGTTTTATTTGCTCATTAAAAGAGCTAAACTTGTATTTCTTTGTCATTAACTCTTATACTCTATTTTTGTCTTGATCTTTAGTTTTGGAAAGGTTCTAAAATTTGGATAGGTTGATCCGAACCTTGAATCGGATTATATTGGATTAGCTTGTACCCGAGAAACAAATGTTCTAGCTTGAAATAGTTAGAGTCTAAGGTACTGACGTTGTATTCTTGTTGAATATGTTTTAGTGGATTTAAATTCTTAAGTAGGAGCTTGGAGAGTGGATGTAGGTGTAAGGTTGGCACCGAACCATTACAAACTTTGATTGTTTGTGGTGTGCTTACATGCTCTCTATCTAAATTTCTTTATTTTCTTGCATTCTTGCATCTCATTTCTACACTTTGCTTAAATCACTTACTTCATATAACTTGCTTATTATTACTTAATCCTTGTGGTTCTAAATTAACTTTAAAATTTTAAAAATTTAATTCACCCCCCCCCCCCTCTTCGGTTGCATAGCTGGGCAACATAGAATGACTACTCAAAACTCTTAATAACTCATAAAGGCTGCCATTTCCACCAATATCAAGTTAGAAAATAAATTTGGAGTTAGATTTTGAGCTCTAATTGCTAAAATGGAAAATGGTTGAACCTTTCTAATACTGCAAAAATTATGATAGCACCTTCTTTATCATCAAAATCTCAAAATTTTAGTGTTTAAAATATTTAATTTAAAATTTAATTTATATTTAATTCAATATTAAAAATAAAAAATCATACAAAAATCCTAATGATATTAAGATCTCTAAAGTACCATAAATGCCCTAGCCTAATTAACTTAGTCGATCTAATTTTCTCCTGATCTCACCTCTTCTCCAACCCAATAAATGATTATAGGGTCTTCATCAAATTCGTTATGCTCAAATTGCTCCAATTCCATGTGTACAAGTAAATTAGATCTTTATATTTGAGCCTAAAAATTTGATGATTTTTTAGTTAGGACAATCGTGCTCAAATTAGGCTTAAAATTGAACCATGACCTTCCCCCATAGTCCATGTATCATGGTCAAAGTTTCATATTGGGGGTACCTCACCCTAACTAAGAAAAATCACATGAAAATACCTAAATATCCACCCATAAATTACTAAAAAAATGGAAAAGGGTAAAATATCAAATGGATCTAATATTTTTGAGCTCCAATTAAATTTCCCTCAATAAGTTAAAAGGATAGAAGAATTTTTAGCCATTAGATATAGGAGAGAATATCCCATACATACCATTCTTGATTCATGGCTCTCTCTTTAAGTTAATGATTGGATGTTATTTGGTATCATCTCAACTCTTTCCCAATTCAAAAAAATTTGAACCCTACCATTGATTTCACCCTCCTCTAGCTACAAATACCCTTGTAGATAAGAGAATTAGAGGCTCTTAATTCTTTGATCTCTTTCTCTCCCCCTGGTTTTAATTTAGCTAAGCTCCTTTAGCTTTAGCTCTCCCTCCCTCTTTTCCTTTACTCCTATCCCAATTCTCTTAGATATAGATTTCCTCAACCTAGAGAAGGCATAAAATAAGGAAGAGTTCATACTAGGAGAGATCCGTGGTCCTTCCACATAAGAAAGTACAGTCTAGGCTCTTGTGCTTAGAGCTAGAGATGGTACCTCATTCCTTAAGTCTACTCTAGTAGCACCCTTAACCTTTATCCAAGCTAGGATTCCATAGTTCTACCTTATCTACTATTCTGTGAGTTTCATAATTTTTAAATTATAAAGAATCCATGGTATAAAGAAACAACGGTGACTCCAAAACTACCCCTAGTTCATGGTTGAGGTCTTGTCACTAGAGGCATTCAATCACAATTAAAATTTCAATTTTTTTATATATTTATCCCACCACTTAACATCCAAACATGCCCTAAAATATATCAAAAAATCATCAAAAAAGGAAAATATTGAGAATGTCATATGGATATGATTTGGTTGAGCTCAAACTATCTTCTCTTCCAAAGTCAAAAAAAGAAAAAATCTTTAGCCATTAGATTTAGAAGAGAGTATTAGATCCATCAAATCAAGCCCTTGATCCATTACTCTTTCCCTAACCAACCCATCAATGCCACTCCACATCATCCTTCAATACAAAAATCTTGAATTCATGCATGAATCTACCACTCCATCCATAAATAGTCCTCATCAATAGAGAATTGGATTCCTTCTTGCATTTGGGTTCCACAAAAAATTTCAGTTATCCACTTTCTAGCATCTTCAACAATGCTAGCAAAATAAACTTAACATCAGCCAATCCATTCTTTTCCTTAAATACAAAATAAAATTCAATGCTATCAAAGTGCTTCATCAAGTCTTCTTTGAATTGGAGAACAAGAACAAAATTTTCATCCCTTGTTTGATATTTTTTATCATTATTCTACTAAATAATTAGCATAAATCACCAAATACTTTGATTTTGTTTACTTCCAAATTAAATGTTATTTTTAACTCTAGAGTGTAAGCTTTATACCCTACCATCTTTTGTTTGTAGTCAAAACCTAAATGGTTGTATAGCTGTCCGCACTAAGTGCGCTTTCAAGATATGAGAATTGATGCTTGTGATACTACTATATATATTACTTGACTTGTCAAAGTAGACTACCCAAATTGACTATGAGAATGGTTTATATGATATGTAGTCATGTGCAATATGTCCTTAACAGGGAATTTGATGCCAAGTGCTTGGCAATTTATGAATGCATGTTCTACTAAATGTTCAGGAAAGCTATGTGCCTTAGCGGCCTTTTAAGTGATGAATGTGATTTCATACTGAGTAAGAATCATTTGCCTTTTCTTGCCAATTTCCTTGTTAGTACTTGCTAGTCATACAAATATCTAAGGGGATCCAATCTTGCAATTAGGAGAACAAAATAAGCTAAGGTGTAGTGATGTAATCATTGAATTGCCCATGCTTTGCTTCAACAAATCTTTTCAATCTTACTATACATGGGCTCAGAAACCTAGCAATTGCTTACTCAAATTGTAAATAGCTCTTTCCTATCTACATGTTTTGTTATGTCACTTGAGAATGCAACTTATTGAAGTTTAGATGGTGAACAAGTACATCTATTGGCCATTTGGCCAGTGCACACTTGATGGGACCCTATAGGAGTTGCTAGTTAGAGGGTGGCTGTGACATAGCAATAATGCCTAGGAGGTCGATCTGGAGGGTCGACTCACCCTTGGTGGGTAGGGATTAAATGGGATTGACTACCTAGCCTACCACTTGAGAGTGATCTAACTTGATACGAATCAACTTAGGTGCGAAGCCTTTCATGTACATCTGCATGCTTATCACGGAGTTTTATGTAGTTAATAAGGATTAATAAACTCCACATTTTCTTTGATAATTATCTTTTGAGAAGTTGGTTAGGGACTATAGACCTACAACTGGTATCAGAGTAAGATTGCAGGTTCGAAACCTAGCAAGCCCCCTGGGTGTTGCTAAGGGGGGACTGTTCGCCATTTGGCCAACGCACACTCGGTGGGACTCGAGAGGGGTTGCCAGCTGGAGGGTGGATGTGATGTGATAACAATGCCTCAGAGGTCGATCTGGAGGGTAATTTCACCCCTGATGTGGAGGGATTAATGAGATTGACCGCTTAGGTTGCCGCTTAAGGGTGATTTAGCTTGATATGGGTCAACTCAGGTGTGAAGCCCATCATACACCCCCGTGTGCTTATCATGAGATTCTATATAGTTAATAAAGACTAATAAATCCTATCTTACCTTAGGCAATTACTTTTTGGAAAGTTTGTTAGGGGCTATGGTCCTACAACATCAATAATGGCATGTTAGTGATAGGAGGGACTAACACTGGTGGACTTATAAGATACTTGTTTATTTTATCAGAAGTTTATCAACATTCATCATTCCATTCTTTTGAAGCATCTATTTTTGGTAGCTTGAATACACTAGTTGACAATAAAATCGAGGAGTTTCCCGAATGTAGTTCTAAATACATGTTTGGCAGGGTTTAGCCTTAGCTTGTACTTTGGTAGCCTAATGAATAACTTTTACAAGTTCCTTGGTTATCCTTCGGATTCCTTGGCTTGGCAATCATATCATCTACATATACTTCCAAGTATTTATATTTATCATATCATGAATAATGCAATGATTTTCCTGAGGTAAATAACTCATGCATTCTTTATTCCAAATGGCATAACATTGTAAAAATAAACTCCCCATTATGCAGTGATTGGCATTTTTTAGTATCTTCTTCTTCCATTTTTATCTGATGTACCCTTAAAATCCCATCCATAAATGATAGCATTATCTTGCAGTGTTGTCTACTAATAAATTAGTGATGGGTAATGGAAACTCATCCTTTAGGTTGGCCTTGCTTAAATCTTCTCTATCAAAACATGTCAAAATTGAACTATTTTTCTTATCACCAGGATAATATTCGCCATCCATTCAATATGATAACTTGAAAATCCAACATTTACTTGCTTCATATGTCTTCTTTTACATTTAACAGTCGCAATATTAGTTTTTGCCAAATTAGTTTTCATGCTAAACTTGATGGGTAGATTGATATATAGTATGCTACAATTTTATGTATGTCTCTATAAGACCTAGCAAAGACATCATGGTTTGCATACAAGAATGAATTTAACTCCTCTCTTAGTCAAGGAGTCAACATAGTCTTTACTTTCGCCAACCTAGGTTTATCTAGAATTTTGAGGTTTATTTCCTTAGTATCCTTGATAATGTGGTCCTTTGGATCTCAAAGTCTCCATCATCAACTTCTATCTCCATTAGTTTAGAATGAAGTACGTTATAGTAACTTTCTATTTTGAACTTCATAAAGATTTAGGTGCTACTATAGGATGTAAAGATGTAGATGAAGGAACATCATTATTTGTGTTTTGAAAATTAGGGTTTTGAAAATTCCTAACTTGTGAAAAAGGAGAAGAAAAAAGAAAAGAAAATTTGTTAAAGAATCAAAGGTAGGAATCTCATGTTGGGTGTGTGGTAAGCATTCCTCCCTAACATACTCTTGGAACAAAGAAGAGTTTTTTTGGGTAGAAGACCTATCACGGTATGGATAGATAATCATGATATTTCTTGGCAAGCAATGTAGATTTTGAGATTCAAGAGAAGGAGAAATAAATCTCTAAGTATCTAAATGACCTTCTTCCTATCGGATAAGATGACATCAATGAAATAACTAGGTGGATGCTTGTTGGAGTAGATTGTTTGCAGGTCTTCACGTAATCTCTAGAGCAAAAAATTAATACAATCTATGTCAATAGAATAATTATCAAAGCTTATAATGAAAAGAAACAAGTGAAATCCATGATACCCAATTGGCTATTATGTCCCAATAGCATATCTAATAATTTGATAACGAAACTCAATAGAATATTTTTCTAATGTGATCCCCCAATGATCCAATAAGCATTATTTGTTTTCATCTGCATATGACTTTATCCATCCCAATAACATCATAGATAATTTAATAATAATTTATATGCATAAATATATGGATATTTGCAATGTATTAATAAAAATTATTAGTAATATATTAATAAAAATAATTTTTGATGGTAAATTACTTGTGGTATTTCTTATTATATACCGCTGAATTCTTTTTTTTGCTATATTTTGGTAAAAGTACTGTTATCTTTCAATAAGTATTATTTATGATACTTTATTATAAATATCATTATAAATTTATATTTTATGACATATAACTTGAAATACCAAAAATTAGTATTACTATTATGGCATTTAAGTAATATACCGGTAAATAATATCATAATTTATGAGATTTTAAAAAATTATCATCAAAATCTTAAATTATTAATTTTTATATAGAGCTTAGTTTAGTCATACTGATCTCATAAAATATGTTATTATGTATATATATTCTTAGCATTACTTATGTAATGACATGAATGTATGTTAACAAGTTAAATAAATTATTTTTGTACATTAATGATACAAGTTGTAGTGTGGTCGTTAAAAGCTTGTCATTCAAATAAAAATACTGATAATTAATTATCGATATTATTTTAAAATGATATATAAAAAAATATCATAAAATTATCAGTAAACATATTTGCGACATTCTTTCTGGCCTATAGTAGCACTTAAAAATGCTGCTAATGGTCATTTTTGTTATAGTATATTTTAGCATATGCACTTCTTTATAACATTTAGCATGCTAATTTTTTAGTCTAATTTATCATACATATAGATATAATATACACATCATATATGCTTGTATCAAAATATATACATCATTTTTTATTCAAATATATAACTAAACTTGAAAAGAACTAAATGCGGTTTATGGAAATACTATATAGAATCATGTGAAGAGGAAAAGATATTATAAATACAAACATTTTGGTTATTGAATTAATAGCTCTATTTTTAGAAGCTTACTTAAATCAAAATAAAATTTTAGAAAAAAATATTATGGATAAAAGTTTCTACTCCTTTGAATATGATTCATTTTTTTGAATGTGGGTGACCCATTTCATGCTATTGACCAATCTTAGTAAATTATATATATTCTTGGCATAATAAAGATCTCCATTGAATGTTTAAGAATCTATAACTCTTAATGAATCTGCAAGGTGTTCAAGTGCATATAGATAAATAAACAAATAATAAGTAAAAGAAAATATATATGCTTTGTATGTCTTTATAAGTATAATAAATAAAAGATTGTGTACATGGTAATTAAAAGCATTTCTTTTTGTCATTTTGACAGTCCAAAAGGTACTCAAGGTTATGTAAGATTGAGCATTGATGCTGCTCAAAGAAGTGTGTTTAACTGAATATCCTGAAATATGTCAATGAACACTAGGTTTGTAGTTTATTTTGGTTTATTCCATCACTAGATGGCTATGAAATTTTAATCTTGTGAAGTTTTTTGGATCATCTTCTATAGCCTTCGAATAGATAGTCCATTATTTTATTGATGAGGGTCAAGTAGATCATAAATCTTGGCTATGCAGGTGAACCCTTCAGCTTCTAATGAGTCATATAATAGGGGGAAAGTTAATTACTGGTCCTTCAATAGACCAAACTCCAACAAAAAGCCCTTAGTGATGAGTTTTTTAACATCCAATCCATCTGATGAAGTTTTTCTAATGGCTGGTCCCTCTCAAGCATACAGAACATAGTTGTTATTATCGAATGGCAATGGATGGGAGAGCATTGGAAATTAAAGGACTGGTCAATAACCCTTTTGTCTTATATGCGGGTGCATGGAGGGGCCGCATGTTAAATTATTGTGCTATAGAAGCTATTGCATGGCCTGACCCTTGGATCAACTTAAAACTTGGACTTTAAGAATCTTACTAGTGTTGCAAGATGGGTCCCTGTTGGATCCCTGAATAGAAAAAGGAAGAAGATTTTATAGGGTTCCATTCATCAAGTGTCCACGAGTATGGAAAAGCACCTATAGTCACTGTCATGCCCCCGATCCGAGATTGTGAATCGAGGGTCATGGCAACCGCCGCATACTCATAGAAAACTCCTTCCATAAGTATGCAAGGCATCTTATCATGTTATCCTAAAACAACAGCGGAATAATTAGTCAATAATTTAAATCTAAAACATAACGACCTAAATTTCTTCTTTAATATCTCAATAAATTCAACAATGATTCATAGGCCTTACATCAAATTCAATAAGACTTTCAACCTAAAATAAAAGTATAGGGATTCTGCTTCTGATCAATCTTCCATTCATATCTTGTATCATCTTAATTCCTCAACATCTATAAAAAAAAAAAAAAATAGGAGGTAATGAGCTAGACAGCCCAGTAAGCAATGATCACTTTTCAACAGATTTCATCAGATATTTAAGTAAATAATCATTTATAGAAAATAAGCATATAGAGTTCATCAATTTGAAATCAATTTCAATTATGCAACATAATTCATGCCAAATTTATTTCTTTTTCGAAAATTCAAGTTTCTTTCCAGATTTTAATTTCTTTCATTCTTAAATTCTTTTCGTCAACCATGAGCTATGACCATATTTTTCCTGTGGCAGGGTCATAACACCGCGTATCTTCTTGCGGTGAGCTGTGAATCATCTGGCAGCAAAGTCCTTCAGAACTGCTGGTCTCTCTGGCGACATGAACCCTCAGGACAAATCAATTCCCAACGTATATGCCCTCATTGGTGGGATCCTTTACATAGTCAAGTTGTCAATTCATATTGTTCTTATATCAGAATTCTTCATAAATCATGTTTCATATTCTAATTTCGATAATAAAATATATAATCATGTAGTATCGAAATCAATAAATATAATGCATCATGGAATCAATATGTTCAATCATGCTTCATCATAACATTTCAAATAAGATATTTTCATAACAAAATATCATTCATCCAATTCATGCATCGTTTCACAAATCATGTCAGAAAAATATATTATAATTTATCGATAAATCTAAAAAAAATAAAATATTATTTATCTCGAACGCATTCCAATAAATTCACATAATTCTATAAATTTTCTTTCAAAAATTCTATTCGTAGATCATATCGCGATATCCCATGATCAAACATCCACAATCCTATACAGAATCAATTTCAATAATTAAAAAGAATACGAATACCAAATTTCAATGGTTTAGATTGGGTCCTGTTGGTGCAGAATTTCGTCGAAGTCAGAGAAGCTGGAGCTGGGATGACCGCGGCCGCCACCGGGATCTGCAAAGAAAGTCTAAACCAGAGTTGGGGGTGCTCCGGCAAGACTCTCTGATGCTCAAGTTAGTACTCTGTTTCAACAGAAATAGAGTGCTTGAGCAAAAATTTTTGCAGAGTTTCGAAATAGAGTTACCAGCTTAGACAAGAACGTATCTGGAGGTCCTTATTTATAGATGGAGGGCGTAACTGGTTGACAGCGCGTCTGTAACTGTCTGGTAGTGGACCGTTCAGAGCCGTGTGGAGTTTGTTATGGAGAGTAGTGGCATCAGGGGTCGTTCAGGGCCACATGGAGCTTGTTGCGGAGAGTGGAGTGGTGTCCGTTGTCGGACTTGTCAGAGAGTGGTGGAGCTACATGGAATCCATTACAGAGAGTGGAGCAGGATGGTGGCTCTTGTCGTGGCTTGTCAGAGAGTGGTGGAACCGCATGGAATCCGTTGCAGCGAGTGGAGTAAGGTAGTGGCCCTTGTTGTGGCTTGCCAGAGAGTTCGGATCTGTTGGCTGAAGCTCGACTAGGATGCCTGATGGAGCAGAATGGCTCTTTATATCATCATTCTAGGAGAGGCTCGGATATCTGAGGTCGCTGACGAATCTACTGTTGTCGAATGCTTCGGGTGCTGACGTTTCAGGTGGGAGTCACCTGCTGTGGGAGCTCGGATGGAGATTTTTTATTGATGAAGTCCGGAGAAGTTCGATCGCTAGAAAAGTCCGTCTGAAATTTATCTGATGTGGAAGCTCATCTGAAGATCGTCCGTCGGGGAAGTCCAGTTTTATGGGGAGCCTGGTAGGAGGTCGGCCGGCTATGGACTTCGGATAGTGCTGGGGAGGCTCGACAGACATCGAAGGTGATCGGCTATCGTAGGGACCCAATTGCTGGAGCTCATCCATCATAGAAGCTCGTCCGGAATCCATCCACTGGAGAAGTTTGGACGGGCTTCGATTCTCGTGAGAGGTCGAAAGGGGGCCGTTTATTGTAGGAGCTCGGGCGAGGACCAGTTGTCGCAGAAGCTCGGAGTAGTGTTCTGCTGTAGAAGTTCGTCCAGAGCCCACTCGCTACAGAGTAGCTCGACTGGAGTCTACCTGTAACAAAAGTTCGAAAGAAATTTGCTTACAGTAGATATCTGGGGTAGACAACCCGCTGTAGGAGTTCAGAGTAGACCGTTCGTAGTAGAAGTTCGATTCTCGCGGGAGCTCGATTAGGATCCAGGAGGCGATCGATCACCATAGAAACTTGGGTAGAGTCTGGTTACTATAGAAATCTAATTGTCGGGGAAGCTCGGATGCTGACGAAGCCTGGAAGAAGTTCGGAGTAGGGTCATCCGTGGCCGGAAGAAGTCTGGGAGAGACTCGGGGAATGGTTGGTTGCTGTAGGAGGTCAACTGTCAGTGAGGCCCAGAGGGCCTTTGGGGCGGCCCGGTGGGTGAACGCAGAAGTTCATTGTCGGAGAAGTTCGGACGGTCGAGGGAGTTCAGAGAGGTGCCACATACAAGGTCGGGAGCCAGAAGAACCCCGAAGGATCGATCTTTTTACAAACTTTGATCGGGGGGTATTTTATACCCAACACCAGTCTCCATACTTTCGAGTTTGGATTTTGAATGAAGAAAGTATAGAGAAATTCTCACGATCGAAGCTGCTCTCCTCGATTTTCGTACTCGGCGGTTGTCAGGTATTTTGACGTCCGGCATGCTAGTACTGGATTCTTTTCAAAAAAGGTTTCTTTTTTTTGGAATTTCCGTCGGGGCGTGGCTCTAGGTACGGTATAATAATGACTCTGTCAGCTGCCAGCCATTTCCAACAGTCTGTCGAGGTGAGTGGAACACGCGGCGAGTGCAGGCCGGCCAGAGGAGATCCGCAATCATTATTGTGCCGGATCCCGGGGTCTATTTAAACATGTTCTCCTCCTTCAGGGGTTCCACCTTGCTTGAGAGAATCCCTCGATTTCCCTCTTCTTCCCCGAGAGCTCCAGCTTCCTCTAGCATCCTTCCCGACCTTAAGCAACCTCCGGATCGACCTCCATCATCCTTGCCGTCTCCCTGCACTCTTGGGGTCAATCTAGGTCAGTTTCGAAACTTTCAGATATTTTCCCATCCTTTTTTCTTCATATTCTGTCTGTTTAGCTTTCTCGAGGACCTATTTGCTATTTTTCCTGATTTTTTAGGATTTTTGTGGCTTCCATTTGATCCAAAATATCCTCTGATATCTCCTCTTCTAGCAGTTCTAGGAGTTCGTCAGCCCCAGTTCCCCATAGTACTGGTACCATAGACGAACCTGTAGCTAGGACCGAACCCTGTCTGGTCTTTGCATCGGACACCATCCCTAGCTCCTTGACTTTGGATGAACTCTTACTGATAAGGATTCAGTATGGAGTTCCTCTGAAGTACGAGCTGGAGCTTCTCGGGCCATTTGACCGGGCTAGTGCCCCTCCTCCCGGCCGCTTCTGTCTGTACCAGGAGGCCTTTCATACCAAGCTTCGGCTTCCGCTGCCGTCCTTTGTCATTGCTCTCTTTCGTTTTCTGAATATTTCTCTAGTTTCTGTCATGCCGAACTCCTTTAGGTTTTTGATAGGGTTTCTTTCTCTTTGTAGTTTAGCCGAAGTTCGGCTGACTCTTTCTTTGTTTAGAAACTTCTACACCTTCAAGCGCCATCCCTCAGGAAAGATTGGTGGTACTTCTCCTCCAGTTCGGTAGAAAGGGGTTGCTGAAAGGCACCCCTTCTTCTGTCCATAACTGGAAGGAGAAGTTCTTCTATGTCCGATGTCCGACCTTGGAGCTAGGATTACCCCCTTGGGGCTCCCTGAGGGATTCCGTCCGTCGGACTTCTACCCTGGAAAGGGACGACCTCGAGGCGTCCAAAAAGCTCGAGGCCTATCAAGCCCCCCTCCTCTCTGACTTCTGAGGGAACAATTTTTGTTCAACGTCGGCCTGAGCCCCCTTAACCCTGCCAGTATCTCTCCCTCTCCTTTTTTTTTTCTTCTTTTTTTTTTTTGCTTCCCCTTCTTCTTGTTCCATTTCGGAGCTATACTGATTTTCTTTTATCGCAGACATGGATGCAAGCATGGCTCGGAGGTTAGCCCAGGGTCTCAAGACCCACAAGAGAAAAGACGCCTCAACTTCGGGGTCAGTAAAGAAAGCCAGGATAGAAGGGACAAGCTCGACTGTGCCTACTCCAATGCCCGTCGCCGTCGAAGCCCCTTCCGACACTGAACCCGAAGTCGCCCGAGCTCCTTCACAGAGCCCTCCGATCGAGGGTCCCATTTCGGAGGTTCGTCCCGAGGGGGCACCTGGGGCCGAAGGGAGGAGGAGAAAGAAGACCCTAGCTCGGAGGAGTCGCAGTCGCAGGACTGCCGCCGAGGGGGCCGGCGGCTCCGAGGAAGACCTGGGAGAAAATCCCTTCAATAATAGGGTCTTAATAAAGAGGCTGATCGAAGGGTGCATTCTGTCCGAGGTAGTTGAGAGGATCGTCCTCGCCGATCCCGAGCTGCGGGTCTGGGACTCTCTGAGATCTTTCCTCAAAATAGGTTAACTCATCCTTTTCCTTCTTCCTGCTTCTTTAATTTATTCTTCAGCCCTTATGTCGACTCCCCGACCCTTCTTGCAGATTGGGCACCAGCTCGTCGCCAATGTCGAGGCGGCGAAGATCGCCAAGAAGGAGGTAGCTCGGGCAGAAGAGGGTCGCTTAGCCGGGGCCGCCCGTCTTGAGGAGAAGATCGCCGAGGTCTTAAGTCTCCAAGAGGCACTGGAAAAGGAGGGACAAACCTCGTCCGATCTGAGGACCGCCTTGGAGGAGGAGAGAGGGAAGGCTGAGGCCGAGGTCTCCACATTAAGGGCACAGGTCTCCGAGTTGAAGGAGCAAATTTCTGAGTTGAAAGTGCGGATTCCATCTCTGGTCTCAGAGGCAAGGGCTCGAGCAGTGGAGGAGTTCAAAGCCTCCCCCGAGATGGAGGATCTGAAGGTCCAGTTCGCCCAGGACGCCTTCATCAAGGGTTTGAGCTCTGCCAAGAGAAGATGGCTGGGAGGTTTTTCGAGTTGGATCTCGGCTTCCTGAATGAGGTGTCCGATGATGAAGCCGACCATCCGAAGTCGCTGCCGGTCCTCTTCCAGTCGGGACCTCGTCGACTGCTGTGGCCGCCGCTGACGATCTTCGGGGACGCCGACCCCCTCTACTTCTGCCCCAGAGGTCCGGAACCTCTAGTTTTGTATTTTTTCCTTTGTGATGATTTTTTCCTCATTCTCTTGTACTTGAAATTTATTTGATCAATGAAGCCAGATTCATCTTTACGAAGGATCCCTCCCCCCCTTTTTTTTGTATTCTTTTCCTTTTTTTTGTCTTCTTGTATTAATTTGAGTCGTGGCGCTCTTATCCTCCAATGACAGTGTCCTACCGAAGCTCTTCCCCTTCGGAGGATATTCTTTTGAAGTCGATGATATGAGACCTCTAAAGGAAAGTTTGTCAGTTGACAAGAAAATCCAAGAAGCTGGAAGACGAACTTCACCGGCTTAAGGAGAGCCATTCAGAGGCCACCGCGGAGGCTACTCGCTTTCGGGACCTCCATAAGAAAAGTTTCATGGAATACACCAAAAGGAAAGCCGACTTCATTACGGAGCTTGAGGAACTCTGGAAACGTGCCAGCGATCGGTCTTGGACTCAGGCCTCCAAGATCAGCTCCCTTAAAGTCGAGCTAGCGGCCACATGGGAGAAGATCGACCGACTGAAAGGGAGCTCATCCCGGCTCACAGTCCAGACTGACTGCGACCAAGACTGGTCAAAGAGGTTCTCCGACCTTCAAAAATAGCTGCAGGATGCTGAGGCGACTTATGACGCCTACTGAGTTGGCTGGAGCAGACAAGTAGAGGACTACCAAAGAAGGCTCCAGACGGCGACTGACGAAGTTGCCCGCCTTCAGAGGTGGCTATCCGAGAGAGTTCGATATGTTCCTGCACAAGGTTCTGATGAGCTTTGCTCCTTGAGGGGGACTATGGTGGAACTATCTGTAGCCCTTGGGTAGGAGGAAGCCGAATTACGACTGCTGAAAGTTTAGCTGGTCCACGAGCAGCAGGCAGTCAAGAATGCTGAGGTGGAGTCTGAGGTCTTGAGGAGGAGGCTTCGAGAGTCAGAGGACGAGTGCCAGTGGTTCCACCGGATGTTCCAGGATATGCTGCTGAAAAAGATGGAACTAGAAGAGGAAGTCGAAAGTTTAAGGCAATCCATAGCAAGGGCCGGAACCGAGAGCTCGGAGTCAGAAGAAACTGGGCTTCCTTAGAGCCTCTTTTTCTTCTTTCTTTTTTTTTTATTTTTTGACCTTTAAGGCTTTGTAACGTGTACTTCACCAATAAAATGAAAATGAAATTGTCTATTACCTTGTCCATTCTGGTATTAAATGGTTGTTTGCCAAACTCTATTTGTCTTCCATTTTGTTTGGCATCGATGTAGTTTGTAATCCCTCGCCGGTTCTTGCTTTGAGTCATCGTTCACTGAACTTCTTTTATCTTCCGTCTTGTTCGTTGCCAACGTAGTTTGAAGGTTCCTGATCGTTGCCATGTTGATTTGCCCTTAGGGACTAGAGATTTTTGATAAGGGTTTTCTCTCTCATCGAGACAAGGTCCCTTGTGCCTTTGATGTAGTTCATTTTTCACCTATCACCGATGTAGTTCGTCGCTTTTTCTTTTCATCTCTCCTTTTCTTCTATGTTTGAGTGAGGGTCTTCCCTCTGCTCTTGACGGGGTCGTGAGAGTGTAGAGGAGTCATTGAGAAAGCTTTCCTCTTTGTCGATCAAATGAGTCTTTGTTTGCGTCGGGATGAGGTCCTCCCCTTGTTCCCAACAGTCAGTTTCAGCTCGTGTTAGGACGAGATTCTCCTCCTATTCCTAACAAGGTCATGAGGGCACATAAGGGCCATTGTGAGGGCCTCTCTCCCATCCGATCTTTAGAAAATCGGGCCTTCGACTTTGCTCATGTTAGGATGAGGTTCTCCTCCTGTTCCTAACAAGGCTGTGGGGGCACATAAGGGCCGTTGTAAGGGCCTCTCCCCCCATCCGATCTTTAAGAAATCGGGCCTTCGACTTTGCTCATGTTAGGATGAGGTTCTCCTCCTGTTCCTAACAAGGCTATGGGGGCACATAAGGGCCATTGTAAGGGCCTCTCCCCCCATCCGATCTTTAAGAAATCGGGCCTTCTGCTTTGCTCATGTTAGGATGAGGTTCTCCTCCTATTCCTAACAAGGCTATGGGGGCACATAAGGGCCGTTGTAAGGGCCTCTCCCCCCATCCGATCTTTAAGAAATCGGGCCTTCGACTTTGCTCATGTTAGGATGAAGTTCTCCTCCTATTCCTAACAAGGCTGTGGGGGCACATAAGGGCCGTTGTAAGGGCCTCTCCCTCCATCCGGTCTTTAAAAAATCGGGCCTTCAGCTTTGCTCATGTTAGGACAAGGTTCTCCTTTTGTTCCTAACAAGGCTGTGGGGGCACATAAGGGCCGTTGTAAGGGCCTCTCCCCCCATCCGATCTTTAAGAAACTGGGCCTTCAGCTTTACTCATATTAGGACGAGGTTCTCCTCCTGTTCCTAATGCGCTTAATTTTGTTTGTATGGGGGAGTTATCTTCCGTCGTTATAAGCTCATACCAAAAGAAAGAATGCATAATTATGAAGAGAATTTTTATTCAGGGCAAAGTTGTTGGTAATACATTCGTAGATTTTTCGAACCCTATAGCCGCGGAAGGTCTGCTCCCCGTCGGGGTCCCCCTGAGATGGAGTTGATAATCTCAATTGGAGGTCGATCTTCTGGCTGCTCCTCCCTCCTTGGCGGTTCCAACTGCGGCAGGGCCCTAGGCCAATCTTCCCTTCCTTCAGGTCGGTGTTGAATGAATCTGTCGAGCCGACCTCATCTGATGAGCTCCTCGATCTCATCTCAGAGCTGAATATACTCCTCTGTATTGTGGCCGTGGTCACGATGATAGAGGCAGAATTTGTTCGGGTTGTGCTTTTCGGGGTGCGAGTGCATCCTCTCCGGCCTTGGGAGCTGCTCCTTAACCTTCATCAGTACTTGAGTTTTCGATGCATTGAGAGGGGCGTAGCTGTGGAATCTCTCGGGAAGAGAGCCTCGCCGAACTCGATGGTCTGGGCTTCTCTGTTTATGAGCTCGGGGAGGAGTTCGGGCACGCCTGTGTCTGGGAGGAGTTCGAGAGCGTGGCCGAGCTTCACTCGGCCCTTTTTCAACTGTGGGCTTGCTCGAATCTCCCGCCTGCCGCTCTCTCGCGGTCTCCTCGTCCTTCATCTTGAAGGTTTCTTCTGCTCGGACATATCCTTCGGCCCGAGCCACCAAATCGGTAAAATCCCTGGGGTACTTCTTTTTCAAGGAGAACAGAAGGTCGTTCTTCTGAAGGTTGCCTTTCAGAGCGGCCATCGCGACCGATTGGTCCAAGTTTCGAACCTCCAACGCAGCAACATTGAAATGGTTGACATAAGCCCAGATGGATTCCCCCTCCCTTTGCTTGATGTTGATGAGGGACTCCGAACCTCTCCAGAAACGTCGGCTGCTAAAAAAATGAGCCACAAACTGGTGGCTCATCTGATCAAAGGAAAAGATGGTACCCGACTTCAACGTCGAGTACCAATTCCTTGCTGCTTCCTTCAGGGTGGATGGAAAAGCTCGATGCAGAATGGCGTCTGGCGCACCATGGAGCAGCATCATTTTCTGGAAGGCCTCCAGGTGGTCGACCGGGTTCGAGGTTCCGTCATAGCTTTCGAATTGGGGGAGCTTGAAGTTTGGCGAGATCGGTTCCTGCATGATCATTTGAGAGAAGGGAAGGTCAGTACAGATGTCCTCACCATAAGCAGGGGGAGCGTGGTGGAGTTCTTCGATCCTCCGGTTCATCTCTTGGAGCCTTCGTCCAGGAAGTCCTCTCGACTGTGGGTCTCGAGGATCTTCAGGCAGAATGGAGGTAGAGATCCTCCGAGAGTAGAATCATGATCGGACTGAGGGCTCTCCACCCTCAGATTTGTCTTTTCGAGAAAGACGGGGCAACTGGCCCAAGTGGCCCGCCCTACCACTGGATTTTGGAATTCTGGCGACGTTCTCTCCAATCGCACCGACACCTGCAGCTGTTGTTGCTGTTGCATGGCCTGCACCGCTTCAGTGAGGCCTCTGACCTGCTGAACCAGTAGGTCGAATTGCTCTGCGTCGACCACCATTGTCGGAGGAGTAGGAGGAGCCTGGGAAACTGGAGGTGAGGTCGGAGCCCGAGATCTGGCTGCGGAGGTCATGAATTGCCTAGTGGATGCTTTGCGGGGAGGCATCGGGTGAAGCTCTAGTAGAAGAAGGAGAAGAGGATGTCGGAGAAGATGACTGGAATCAGTCCCGTTGAGCACTCCTTTAAGAACAAGGGTACTGTGAAGACACAGCCGCCCCTTCCTCTAGCGCCAATTCTGTTGGTGCAGAATTCCATCGAAGTCAGAGAAGCTAGAGCTAGGATGACCGTGGCCGCCGTCGGGACCTGCAAAGAAAGTCTAAACCAGAGTTGGGGGTGCTCCGGTAAGATCCTCCGACGCTCAAGTCAGTACTCTGCTTCAACAGAAATGGAGTGCTCGAGCAAAATTTTTGCAGAGTTTCGAGATAGAGTTACCAGCTTAGAGAAGAACGTATCTAGGGGTCCTTATTTATAGACGGAGGGCATAACTGGCTGACAGCGACGTCTGTAACCATCTGGTAGTGGACCGTTTAGAGCCGCATGGAGTTTGTTACGGAGAGTAGTGGCATCAGGGGTCGTTCAGGGCCACGTGGAGCTTGTTATGGAGAGTGGAGTGGTGTCTGTTGTCGGGACTTGTCAAAGAGTGGTGGAGCTGCATGGAATCTGTTGCAGAGAGTGGAGCAGGATGGTGGCTCTTGTCGTGGCTTATCAGAGAGTGGTGGAACCCCATGGAATCCATTGCAGCGAGTGGAGTAAGGTAGTGGCCCTTGTTGTGGCTTGCGAGAGAGTTCGGATCTGTCGGCTGAAGCTTGGCTGGGATGCCTGATGGAGCAGAATGGCTCTTTATATCGTCGTTCTAGGAGAGGCTCGGATGTTTCGAAGTCGCTGATGAATCTACTATTGTCGGATGCTTCGGGTGCTGACGTTTCAGGTGGGAGTCACCTGTTGTGGGAGCTGGACGGAGATTTTTTGTTGACGAAGTCCGGAGAAGTCCGGTCACTAGGGAAGTCCATCTGGGATTTATCTGATGTGGAAGCTCATCCGAAGATCGTCCGTCGGAGAAGTCCGATTTTATGGGGAGCCTGGTAGGAGGTCGGCCGGCGATGGACTTCGGATAGCTCTAGGGAGGCTCGGCAGATATCGGAGGCGATCGGCTATCGCAGGGACCCAGTTGCTGGAGCTCATCCATCATAGAAGCTCATCCGGAATCCATCCGCTGGAGAAGTTCGGACGGGCTTCGATTCTCGCGAGAGGTCGAAAGGGGGCCATTTATTGTAGGAGCTCGGGCGAGGACCAGTTGTCACGGAAGCTCAGAGTAGTGTCCCACTGTAGAAGTTCATCCAGAGCCCACTCGCTACAAAATAGCTCGGCTGGAGTCTACCTGTAACAGAAGTTTGGAAGAAATTTGCTTACAGTAGATATCTGGGGTAGATAGCCCGCTGTAGGAGTTCGGAGTAGACCGTTCGTAGTAGAAGTTTGGCTCTCGCAGGAGCTCGATTAGGATCCGGGAGGTGGTCGATCGTCATAGAAACTTGGGTGGAGTCTGGTTACTATAGAAATCTCGTTGTCTGGGAAGCTCGGATGCTGACGAAGCTCGAAAGAAGTTCGGAGTAGGGTCGTCCGTGGCCGGAAGAAGTTTGGAAGAGACTCGGGGAATGGTTGGTTGCTGTAGGAGGTCGACTGTCAGTGAGGCCCAGAGGGCCTTTGGGGCGGCCCGATGGGTGAATGTAGAAGTCCATTGTCGGAGAAGTCTGGACGGCCGAGGGAGTTCGGAGAGGTACCACATACAAGGTCGGGAGCCGGAAGAGCCCCGAAGGATCAATCTTTTTACAAACTTCGGTCGGAGAGGTTTTTATACCCAACAGGTCCGATCATTTAATTTCATCTAATCAAAATCTAATTAGGACCTAAATGATCCAAAGTTTGACTATCAGATCAAATCGGATTCGAAGTGATAGGATCGAGGTTTCTTCATCGATTTCATAAAATCAAGTGGAGAGAGAAAATCAGAGGAGAGAGAATTTATGAGGTACAATTCAAATTGATCAGGTGACACAATCCAACATTACGATTGGTCCAATATCTCGATTGGTGAAATCAACATGATCAAATCAAGTCATGGCTAGATCGGGATCATGGATGATCAAATCTAAAGATTCATGGTCTGATCAAGATGGGTGTCAGTACGCTGTCTGACAATCATGGATCAGGATTCTTCATTAGATTAAAAATATTAAAAGAAACTCTCATTGTTAAATCAATCAAGAAAGAAAAATCGATAGAGAGAGAAATGACTTTAGAGAGAGAAAATTCATCTTGGACTCCTCAAACGATATGATTCAACAAATTCAATCGATCAGATCAAATCATGCTAAGATTATCATGTGGATAATTCAATAAAATCATGAAAAATAGAATCTTAAAAATATCTAATATGATCAAAGTAGGGGTTGGAGTACCGTCTGGTGATCTCAGATCAAAAATCTATCACTAGGATCATTTAAATTCATCATCATTCTTCTCAAGATTTTAGAAAATCTAGGAGAGAGAAATAATCTAGAGATAGAAAGTAGAGAGAGAAAGTTCAATTTTAGAGAGAAAAATACTAGTTCAGACTGAAGGGAGAGAGGGAAGAGAAAGAAACTCTCTTTCTCATATTTTATTATTTATATCATTATTTATTAATCAATTTATTTTATTTTTTCTTTCTTCTTTTCTTTCTTTTTTTTTCTTCACGAAAGAGAGAGAAAAAAAATCCTATTTATTATTATTATATTATTATTATTTTATTTTTCTTCTTCTTTTTATTTTTTTTCCTTTTTCTTTTCTTTTTCTTTTCTTTTTTTTTCTTCTTCTTTTTTTCTTTTCTTTTCTTCTTCCCGGGCTTCCTTTGGGCCGAAATAGGGGATCTCACAATCCCCTGTTGGTTGGCCGGCAGGTGGTGCAACCGGCATAGGGCGGCCGTCGACAGGAGGAGGGGCGACCTAGTGGCAAGAGGAGGGCTAAGCTGGTGGTCGGCGATGACCACCGGCACCCAAACATTCAAAAGGGATTGATTCCCTTTCTCAAAGAAATCCGGCGACTCCAGTCACCGACGATCGTGCAAACGGGCACGGAGAGAAAGGAGGAGAAGAGAGGAAGAGGAGGAGGCTCACCTTCGATGCCAGCGAGGCTTTTTCGATGAGCAAAATGGATGGCACAAGGATGGAGCTCCGCGATGGTTTTCTGACGATTGCCACCGACTGGGTCTTGAATCTTCGGTGAGAGGGAGAGAGGAGGATTCTCCTCCTTAAATAGAGCCAGAGGGGGGGCTCTTTCTGACTCTGATTAGGAGCCGACGAGAGGAGGAAGAAGACTCCCTTTGGGAGTCTTCTTCCCTTTTTTTTTTTTTTTTTTGGGCTTTGGTGGGCTGGGATTCATTACTCGGGCCAGGCCATCCATTCTTCCCCTCTAAAAGAAATTTCATCCTCAAAATTTTTTCTTGCTTGAGTCTTCGTATTTCCTTACTTGAATCTCATCCATAAATATTTCAATATTCTAATTCTTGATATGAATTCATTCTTAAATCATTTCATAAGGAAAAAGTCGGTACATCAAATATCGATCTGAAATGGAACCATTCATTTTTTTATTTATCAAGATCAACATCTCAAAGATTTTCAATGTTTCAAGATTTCAAAATTATGATCTCATTTTCTGTAAAAATTAATGTTCAATATCTCATGACTCAAATTAAAATCAAATCTATTTCTTATGAATAGAAGAAGGTCAATATCTCTATTCTTACATAAGAACTTCATTCATCAACATTCATTTATTTATTTATTTATTTTTAAAATATTAACCACTCTTAATTTCAACCCATCATAAGATAGGAAAACATACTTCTATGAATCATTTGATGACATCCTAATCAATCAAAATTCAAAAATATTTTCTCTTATTCGTACTTTCAAAGGTTGAAGATTTATCATTTCAATCTCATTCCCAAACTTTTGATATTTTAATTCTCGATACAACTTCATCATTAAGTCATTTCATAAAGATCAATATCACCATTGTTGATTGAATCAATATAACTATTTCTAGTCATCAAAATTTTCTTACTCAAACCCTCAAACTCTTAAATATTCTAATTCTTGAAGCAAATTTTATCATTAAGTCATTCCATAATAAAAATCAATAACTCAAAAATTGATCTAAATCAAAACTATATTTTTCTTATAATCAAAATCAATGTCTCTATTCTAAGTATATCAATTTGCTTTATCTAAATATTAACTACTCCTAATTAATCATTTCATTATCAAATTAAATTATAAATAACTCCAATCCATCTTTTGTAGAACAATCATCAATATCAATAAATAATCTCAATCTTTTTCATTCAGCCAAAAAAATAATAATGATCAAAAGAGTTCAAACTTTAAATTTTATTATACCCTGGTGATAAATATTTGAGTATAATAATCTAAGATCGAAATCATTATTCGATAAACAATCTCAAATTCTTCCTAATAAATAAAAAATTATAAAATTCAATTCTAGGATAAAAAAAAATTATCTCAAAATATTCTAAATCTAAAATCAAAAATCAAGGGTCCACTCATCTTAAAATCAGGATGCTAAATATTTTTGTAGCATAGTAGGTGGAAGTACTACTTTTAAAAATTACATTAGGATATCTAAAATAATTCAAAATTTTAAAATATTATTCCTTCTAATATCAATGAATTTTTGTATCAAACTATATCATCTATCATAATTTTTTGACTCAAAGAATCAACATTCCTGACTTACTCAAAGTAATCCAGATTACCATGCTTCCACTGCGCACTCTGATCTAACAATCAAAATTTCTTAGGCTCACCAAAAAAAGTTTGATCAAATTATTTCTTTTATCTTATCAATAGAAAATATCTAAAATTTTAAATTTAATTGAAGTCAAAGATTAACTTTCGATTCTCATTCATACTTTTACTGGTGTACAATAATCTTGATTAACCCTTGAGTCCAATATCATATTTAAACCATCATATAGATTTACTATAATCAATATGTATCAAATCTTAATTCTCATATCAATTCAATTTGATAATTTTCAAACCAAAAATCCTTATAAGTCAAATCAATGAAAAAAAAATCCTTCGATACTCCACCAAATTTGGACATAATCAGAATATATAAGAATTTCAAATCATTATTTTTTTTCTAAAATTTCTATCATTAGGATCTTCAATATCTATCAAATATCCTTTTATAACAATCATACAAGCTTTAAAAAATCAAATCTCCATTTAATAGTAGATTCAATTAGGGACCTCGTTAACAAAAGCAAAGGAACTCCATATCAATTCCTAAATCCAAAATTTCTAAATTATAAATTTACATGATTTTGATAATTTTAAATAAATATAAATCAGATCTTTTATCTTAATCTAAAGATATCAATTTTTCATTAACAACCTCAACAATAATATCAGAAAATCACTTGATCAACTTAGATACGAAATCTTTAAATTAAAATTTCATACACATCATGTAGTCTCCAAGAGACATAATAAGATCCATTATTTAGATCTAAGAATGATGATTAAAGATTCCAATACGATGAATATCCTACAACCTCATAATCAACTTCATCAATAAGAAATAGATTTCTTTGCAATATCCTCAAATATGCATTCATCCTAATATGCCACTTTATATATAATCTACATACCAAATTCAATTTTGATAAATATTCTAATCAAGCATCATAGAAGACTTTCTTAGTCCATCCTGAAACAACATCAAATCTTTATCTTGCCAATAATAGTCAATTCTCAACTAGAAGTAATATCATAGTATTATTCTCACATCGAATTTGAACTTACGATTCACTTGAATAATCAATGATCAAATTAATAATCACAATACACAATAAAATTTTATGTCAATCCTTTTGTGATTACTTTCGATCAAGATCTAACTAATCATATCATGATCAATAGATTATCCATCATATTTCAAACTTCATATGTCATAATCTCTTATGATCCTTTTATACATAATCTCAATATTTAATCAAAATTTATAAATATTTTTCCCACTACAATCATCAAAGATCTACACTATAATGTTCCTGGTGTCTATCCACTTACACCCATTCTATATCTGATTCTATGTTTCATAATTCATCCACTTATGCTCTGATACCATATTAGTTGTCATGCCCCCGACCCGAGATTATGAATCAAGGGTCATGGCAACCGCCGCATACTCATAGAAAACTCTTTCCATAAGCATGCAAGGCATCTTATCATGCTATCCTAAAACAACAGCAAAATAATTAGTCAATAATTTAAATCTAAAATATAACGACCTAAATTTTTTCTTTAATATCTCAATAAATTCAACAATGATTCATAGACCTTACATCAAATTCAATAAGACTTTCAACCTAAAATAAAAGTATAGAGATTCTGCTTCTGATCACTCTTCTATTCATATCTTGTATCATCTTAATTCCTCAATATCTGTAAAAAATAATAAAATAGGAGGTAATGAGCTAGACAGCCTAGTAAGCAATGATCACTTTTCAACAGATTTCATCAGGCATTTAAGTAAATAATTATTTATAAAAAATAAGCATATAGAGTTCATCAATTCGAAATCAATTTCAATTATGCAACATAATTCATGCCAAATTTATTTCCTTTTCAAAAATTCAAGTTTCTTTTCAGATTTCAATTTCTTTCATTCTTAAATTCTTTTCGTCAACCATGAGCTATGACCATATTTTTTCTGTGGCAGGGTCATAACACCGCGTATCTTCTTGCGATGTGCTGCAAATCATCTGGCAGCAAAGTCCTTCGAAACTGCTGGTCTCTCTGGCGGTTTGTCGCTGGTCTCTCTGGGACATGAACCTTCAGGACAAATTAATTGCCAACGTATATGCCCCCATTGGCGGGGTCTTTTACATAGTCAGGTTGTTAATTCATATTGTTCTTATATCAGAATTCTTCATAAATCATGTTTCATATTTTAATTTTGATAATAAAATATATAATCATGTAGTATCGAAATCAATCAATATAATGCATCATGGAATCAATATGTTCAATCATGCTTCATCATAACATTTCAAATAAGATATTTTCATAACAAAATATCATTCATCCAATTCATGCATCGTTTCACAAATCATGTCAGAAAAATATATTATAATTTACTGATAAATCTAGAAAAAATAAAATATTACTTATCTCGAACGCATTCCAATAAATTCATATAATTCTATAAATTTTCTTTCAAAAATTCTGTTCGTAGATCATATCGCGATATCCCATGATCAACATCCACAATCCTATACAGAATCAATTTCAATAATTAGAAAGAATACGAATACCATATTTCAATAGTTTAGATTGGGTCCAATTATCTAATTTCATCTAATCAATATCTAATTAGGACCTAAATGATCCAAAGTTTGACTATCAGATCAAATCAGATTCGAAGTGATATGATCGAGCTTTCTTCATCGATTTCATAAAATCAAGTGGAGAGAGAAAAATAGAGGAGAGAGAATTTATGAGGTACAATTTCAATTGATCAGGTGACACAATCCAATATTACGATTGGTCCAATATCTCGATTGATGAAATCAACATGATCAAATCAAGTCATGGCTAGATTGGGATCATGGATGATCAAATCTAAAGATTCATGGTCTGATCAAGATGGGTGCCAGTACGCTGTCTGACAATCATGGATCGGATTCTTCATTAAATCAGAAATATTAAAAGAAACTCTCATTGTTAAATCAATCAAGAGAGAAAAATTGATAAAGAGAGAAATGGCTTTAGAGAGAGAAAATTTTAGATAGAGAAAATTCATCTTGGACTCCTCAGATGATATGATTCAACAAATTTGATCGATCAGATCAAATCAT